>NC_143007.1:1978601-2284801 GCF_061535395.1 Colias eurytheme | reverse complement strand
GCATGCAAATACATTTTTCATTAGATATACATTTTATATTATGTCTTCTAGTTACTTAGTTACTCAAATACATTTCAGAGCGCAACCAAATGGAAATTTTGCAATGAAAAATGCAAAATTTCAAACATCCATCATTTTTAGCGTGACACAACTTTAATAAATTTTAATACGGACCGGGTTGGTTTCTACGCTACGTTGAAATAATGAAGGCATATTTTTCAACTGACTTTAAAATGGATATTATTATCTTTTCGACTGTAGATATAATTTTTTAAGTTAGGTTTGTTATGTTTGCAATTCTATAATTCAATTAATAATTTACATGTTTAATGTTCACACTTTCCACTCGTAGCTTCACCCGTGTTATCTAAAACTTAACAAATTACCTACTACGTTATTCATTAGTGAAAACAGAATGAAATTCGGTGCAGTCGTTTTTGAGTTTACATTAGTGATGCAACGAATACTACTTTTATGAATACGAATACGAATACGAATATCTCGCCTTGGTAATAAAAGACTTATTTATTTAATGAATGTTAACTCTTCTAATAATTAAAATTTACAATAGGCAAATTTTTATTAAAAAAAACATAAAATTCGTAGATTTTCTGGTTTAAAGCGATTTTTTTTTTCAGTCTGGATGTTTCTAGCCGTTGAAAAAAGTCTTTCCGAAGCGACTGTACATGGCTTCAGCGAAAAATATTTTTGGGCATTTTTTCTGACTTGGAAAATGGACATCATCTCGCCAAAAGGCCAGTGGATCAGCAGTCTCTGCACACGTCATATTTTTACGCGCGATTTTTAAATCTGTAGTATCACTAGTAAATAGAGTTGCGTACAAAAATATTCGATTTTAAATATTCGTATATTCGCCGAATACGAATATTCGGTAAATGTCTACTTTTCGGCGAATACGAATATTCGTATTCGTTGCATCACTAGTTTACATACCTACATAGATATATATTTTCATTTATTTATATAAAAATCGTAAATAAATAAATAAATTTAAATAATACGAATATTTTACCCTCTGTGAAGTATTCATTACAAAGCGTATTTACATAAATTTTATTTATCTATATTCTATACTAATATTATAAAGCTGAAGAATTTGTTTGTTTGAACGCGCTAATCTCGGGAACTACTTACTGGTCCGATTTGAAAAATTCTTTCAGTGTTAGATAGCCCATTCATCGAAGAAGGCTATAGGCTATATATCATCACGCTAAGACCAGGAGCCATGCAGGTGAAATCGCGGAGCGCAGCTAGTACGTAGGTACTATATATACAGAAAAGGTATAAAATATATAAGATTTGCGTGGATTACCGAAAAGGAACTCTAATAACTAATTCATATGCGTCATTACTCATAAGCAACGTCATATTATCATCATTACCTAGCCAATCGCGTAGGTACATTATATTTATTAGTAGTATAATTATAATTACGTCATTGTCTAGACTCTAGCCCATTTCGACCATCGTCTGGGTGAACCAAAAGCATAAAATACTTCATATGTATTAAGAAGGTACCTACCTTATAACGTACAGAAGTCCGAAAGTCTAGGTTTGATACCCGATAAATTAAAAATTATGCAGGTCAATCGCCCAATCGAGATGAACGGAAGAAAAACAAAAAAAAATTGTTAAAAATATTTTTTAGGATAAAAATCGTCGTTTATTCCTAAAATTATAAGAGATATCATCTACTTGTATAATGCATCTCCCTACTTAATAATATAATCAATTACTCACACAATATGAATTATATTCATTGTATGACTAACACATACATTTATGTACCTACATACGCTATTAATATTACTAATATTATGTGTGATAAAAACAACCGCAAAATCAAGTAAAACCACATTGAAATATGCAATATAATAAATTATTCAGAAGTTTCGAGTTGAATCCTTACAAACAAAGACGAAATATCAGATTAGATGCAACTCGATAATTAATTGATACATAATATTAGACATATATTAAGGGTCGGCGCAGATTTGGCGCAGCCCAGTGCAATTTTCATTGTCAAATTATTATCGACATTGTCCTCATTTAAATAACATTCAAAAGCGCAGCGCGATACCCTTCGCATGTGACGCTTCGATGCTCCTCGGGAGTAAATTGTTGTTATTTGATTTTGATTGAAAATGTCGATAACTAATAGTTTGACAATGAAAAATGCGCTGCGCTCCGCCATATCTGCGCCGGCCCTTATATCTCAATACAACATACCTTCTACAAAGTTATATAATCCATATCTATGACATAACGCGTTGGGATTATCGCCCACCTAATTGATATTCTTGTGGTTTGTATCGTATAATAATATTTATCTACTTGCAGTGCCCTGCGGTTTTACTCGCATTGCTCCGCTCCTATTGGTCTTTGCATGATAACAGATGGATTGCCTTCCTCGATAGATGGACTATCTAACAGTGAAATGATTTGTCTAATCGATCTAAAATATATTTGAAATAACATATTAATTATTCTGTTCACTACGTAGAATATATAATGGTTTGGATTCCTTCAGGACAGTATACAGATATTTACAACTACATACTTGCGGTTGTTAGGTACCTACTGGTTATCTTGTATACATACCTACTTGAATAAGTTCATAAATTTATTCAAAGTAGAGTATACTTCAAATAAAGATTTAAGATTAGATTTGCTACAATGTCTAATATTATAAGAGAACAGATCCTCTCATTAAATAAGCCAGTTATTAGGGTTCTAACATCTCAAGTTAGAATATCCGAAGTTTTGCCAATGTAAATTGTAAGGAAATACCTAGTGAGAGTCGTAATTAGCTTAGATTTTTAATTTCTAATTCATCATTTTACTACATTCATCAAATGATTTACAGAGCATTCCCTACACATATCCCGATGATGCATAGATCATTGTTTACATATAACACTGCATTTTATATGTATGTTTCATCGACACGTGCATTGAAACTCACGTGAGAACCATTTCAGTTATTAACAAATCTCGACCTAAGAACGACATTAAATATCTCAATCATCTTAAAACTTGCAGAAAGGCTACTTACGATAATCTATACTAATATTATAAAGCTGAAGAGTTTGTTTGTTTGTTTGAACGCGCTAATCTCGGGAACTACTGGTCCGATTTGAAAAATTCTTTCGGTGTTAGATAGCCCATTTATCGAGGAAGGCTATGGGCTATATATCATCACGCGACCAACAGGAATGGAGCCACGCGGGTGAAACCGCGAAGCGCAGCTAGTTATTAATGTTAAGTTAACAAACAGGCTTTAACTCGTGAAATTATTGTCACCGATCCTTGATAAGTGTACCTACAAAGTTTGAATGCAATCTGTCCGTTTAAAGTGTGCCATAATCTAATGAAGTACTTTACAAGCATACAGATGAAATAAAAAATAAAATCCTATCAAAACAAAGCCAACACTATGACGTAGACATAACACCTAAGCATATATGATTGCACTTTGTAAATTCATCAAACGGTGCATTTACATCAAACGAACATAGAGCTAGAGCAAGAGCATTCTTTCGCGATCTTTTAGTGTAAACGAAAACTCGTATTCAGTGTTGTTCAGTATTAGAACATTGCATAGAATCTTTTCGAACGCACTAAGAACAACGAAAGAATGCTCTACGCCTGTTTACACTATTGTATAGGTACACTTTAATTTGACATATTAGGGTTAGAATGAGCATTCGCTCGCTTGATGTAAATGCACCGTATCTGTACGATAAACACGAGAAGGTCGTTGTACTTCACAAATAATGATGGTGAGTCACCGTTTCTCAGACTTAACCATTTATGGTTTTGGCTGGAAGAAAGCCAGTGTCTCTATAGGCTATACGTATAGAAATTTTCATTTATATGTCGCAGACAAATTGTATAATTTCGTCGTTTACAAACGGCGTCAGTTACTTTAGAAAAGTCTGTTTTTTGGTCCATCGTTCATTCTTCTCAAGAAAAGCGAAGGAATGCTCTAATTCTGTTTAGAATAGAAGAATTTGACATATTGAGGGTAGAATGAGCATTCGCTCGTTTGATGTAAATCGACCTTCAGCCGTACTACTTCCACTGCTCCATAGGCCTCCCAAAAAGACTGTATTTTTTTTATAATATGCTGATGATTTACTTTTTCAAAACGTCCACAAGGAGCCGATTGCGATCTGGATTGCAACATAGATTTATGTGTAGTTAAAAATACTATGTACTTAATCTAACCTACCCCCTTATCCAAACTAACTACAACGAATTCTTAGCATAATATGCATTTTGCCTGGTCATAATATTACTAAAGCCGATTTTTTGTAAACTGACGACTTACATAATTTGTCTGCGACATAATATAGTTATGGAGATGTATAAGTTTGTGCGAAACTGATATTTGGCAAACGTTGCCGCCCATGCTGCTAAATTACGGAAATGCCTGTAGTTCCTTTTGTTATATTCGTAGCGAAAAACATCCCGTGAATAACAGGCATGTAAATAATGTACTATGACTTGAGATAATGTTTGTCGTAGTAATTGAACAAACAAATGATCTGCACATAAACAATCTAGGTACCTACATAACTACACATTTTGCCGCGCGGTTTCAAAAAAAGCATGCAAGTATTATTTCTATTCGCATGTGTTATTCTGGTATTAGATAAGCTACATCACCGCTAAGTATCATTAAAAACCGTTCATTGACTTTCGCGTGAAAGAGTAACAAACATACATCCATACAGCTTTAGTTTATAATATTAGTAGGAAATAGGAGATGTGATATCACAGACGAAGTACAAAAAAGACTATTAATTTTTATACACCCTGACTCTCAAACTTTTACATTCAAAATTCAAATACTAATATCTAGTATCTACCTAATTAGGAATTTCATGTTATACTTATAATTATCTACAAATGCTAATAAACGATTTCATTCTTGTTCATTAAATTTCCTTAATTTACTAGAACCAGTATAAATAAGCAAATATTCAATGGCGAAAGAAATCGAACAAGCTCATTTAGAAATTAACTAGCGACCCGACCCGGCTTCGCACGGGTGCAATGCTGATACTAAATAAAGTACAGGAAAACTGTGAACGTTGTATATAAAAACATAGCGGCCCGCTCCGTCTTCGCACACGGGTATAAAATAGGTATATAGCCGGGCGGCCGGCCGGTACCGCCGCAAATGCTACGTCCCGCAATTTTTAAATCTGTAATATCTTCGAAAATATTCACTTAAATCATACGGTGTAAAGGCCCATATAGATCTATATTAAATGAACAATGTATTGAAGGTATTTAATTGGTTAAGGATTAATGCTGTATTGGTTAAAATCGCATCGAAAATTAGCCATTATTTGTCGTAAAAAGTAAATGACAAAAAAAAGTTATTGTGGGTTATCCATAAGAGATAGACATATACCATCGCGGACTTTTCTATAGACCTTTTCAATGTGTATAATACTTAGTACATTATTTTGATAAAACTCGCAGGGTTCAGCCTGCGTTTGCAATGTAAGCGGAAAAAATGTAATTTTTTACGACATCACATTAGAAATCTCACAAATAACAGTACTTCTCCACTATTTAATGGATGTTTTTATACATATAAACCTTCCTCTTGAAACACTCTATCTATTAAAAAAAACCGCATCAAAATCCGTTGCATAGTTTCAAAGATTTAAGCGTACAAAGGGACATAGGGACATAGGGACAGGGAAAGCGACTTTGTTTTATACTATGTAGTGATAGTGATTTTCAAATTAGTCAAACAGGTAGTTCCTGCATAATATATACTTGTATACAATATATACTTGATTCTATTTCATAGGTATCATACAAATGGAAATCTGTTCTATGTGAAACTAGCTTCGTCCCGCGGTTTCACTTACGTGCGTCGTACCAACTTAGTATTTGACCTATACACTATGCAGTTTACATAGGTATAGCATTTATGAAGGACGACGAAAAATGTTACAAATTACGGGAAAAATGCTTTATCGACTCCTACGCAAAGTTGCGGGCATTACCATGCGCTATGAAATATCCATGCCATATTAATTTTTTACAGGACAGGTTAGTCATATTACAAGTCCTTAAAAAACTGTATGATACATTATATTGTAATTTTTGATGAAATGAGGGTTTTCCGTTGTATACAAATTAAGACAGGATTCTAAGAAATAATTTCGACATCTTGTGCTTATAACATTCTTAATATTATCGACCTTGATTATCTGCACAACTTCATATAGGTATATGCACTTAAAACTAATTCTTAAATAAACTATATTAATAAAGCTGAACAGTTTGTATGTTTGTTTGAACGCACTAATCTTAGGAACTACTGGTCCGATCACGATATTATTGCTCGCACGATATTCCTCGCACACTATTGGTGAAAAAGCACCCTTACAATTACCAAACAAGGCCTCCATTCACACATTGACATTACCATTGTCGAGAACAATAAAATATAATCAAAATTTACGCGTACGTATGTCGCAATTTAATTTCACTCAATTAAATACAATGAACGTGTTGCTATGCACGACAAAATACCGCACCATGTATTTAGTTGCGAAGGTAAATTATTGTAAAAGGTCGAATTATCGTGAGGCCTTCTTAAATGTTATATAATTAAGTTAAATAGCATTTTCCTTCAATGCATGTGTCATACATGTATTAATAATTAGTATGCACCCGATTCTTGGTGGCATAATGCAAATGCACATCTATTTTGGTAGTTTCTTTTTAGAAGCATGTGATAAGAAGAAGGGAGTACCTAATAAATGTTTTCACACAATCTGTTGGTTGCCTGGAAGAGATTACTTGTTAGTAATAAGGCCGCCTTCTGTGTGGTTTGTCCTAGTTTAAGTTTTTATTGCACCTACTACTGTAATGTTGGCAGCACAATAAAGTGTTTAAAATAAAATAAAATAAATAAATAAGATTATTTTTTATTTAGGCCTAGGACAAGATTATTCAGAGAGCTAATGACCACCATTAGTTACAAGACATTTTTTTTATACTTTACAGTTTTGACTAAATTGAAATATAGGTGATCATTGTCAGATCCATAAATATATATGTAGTTACATTACTGCATTGTGTGGATGCGGTATGCCAAAAAAAGAGAGTGACAAGATCTGGGAGAGGCCTACATCCAGCAGTGGAAGGGAATAGGCTAATGTGATGACATTACCTACTGCAAATGTTCTTTCCCTTATTTTATTGTTCAATTTTCATCATCATTATAACACAAGTAGTTTAGATGCCATTCATGTTTTATCACACAAAGACCTATATTATCAATAACCATCCCCTGGGAATCCCAGGCTGGGATTAAAACTCAGGAAGTCTTAACAATACTTACAATATAAATTAATCTACAATCAAGGCCATTCTCAGTTAGAAACTACAACATAATACATAATCAAGAATTTGCCAATCAAGAAAACTTTTTGCATAATTCAAAAACTATATTATATTCTACTATATTATATATTATATTCAATAACTGTGTCGCGCGGTTACACCCGCAGACAAAACCACTTGCAAAAACAAGTATTTATATAATCCATATGTTATTCTGATGTACCTATAGTCTACATTCCTGTAAAGTTTCATCCAAATACGTTCAGTGATATTGACGTGAAAGAGTAATAAACATCCGTAAATCCATCCATCCTTACTTACAATCTTTCGTATTTAATATTTATACAGTGTGTCCGGACATGACATACCGATATTTGAAGGGGCTATTCTCCAGGTATTTTTATCGACAATTCAACCCCTCTACAGTCCCCTACCTCACCCCCCTCAAAATGGCAAACCTATCAATTCGGATAGTGAATTTATGAAAATTGTAATAACTTCGAAAGTGAGTGTCACAAAATACTAAATTTGGTTTTATTTGAACAATAACAAGTTATTCTAGGGACCACTAAACAGATTTAATTGATAAGAGTGATGAAACATACTTTAAAAAATTCGAAAACCATTTTGAGGGGGGTGAGGTAGAGGACTGTAGAGGGGTTGAATTGTCGATAAAAATACCTGGAGAATAGCCCCTTCAAATATCGGTATGTCATGTCCGGACACACCGTAGGTATATTAGTAGGATAAGAAAATGTACAGACTATTTAAAATAAACAGTTTGCAAAACAACAGTATAAAGTCCAAAGGTGACAAAAAATTATCAAGATTTTAACATTACTTGTGAGATTACAATTTTAATTTTGTGTAAAACAAGTTTTTACATAATGAGCGCTATGTGGATGCTGTGTTTAAATATTTTATTTTCTTATTAAGATTTGTTGATTGTCTCTTAGGTATAGTGATTTATAGTCCTATGAGGTTCCAGGTTTGATTGTGATTCTAGGCCAGTATTTAATATATCTATACTAATACTAGCGGCCCGCCCCGGCTTCGCCCGTGGTACATATGAAAAATAGATGTTGGCCGATTCTCAGACTTACCCGATATGCAAAGAAGATTTCATGAGAATCGGTCCACCCGTTTCGGAGGAGTATGCAGACTAACATTGTGACACGAGAATTTTATATATAAGAGATTACAAAGCCGAAGAGTTTGTTTGTTTGAACGCACTAATCTCAGGAACTACTGGTCCGATCTGAAAAATTCTTTCAGTGTTGGATAGCCCATTTATCGAGGAAGGATATAGGCTATAATTATATCATCACACTAAGACCAACAGGAGCGGAGCAATGGCGGTGAAACCGCGCGGAACAGCTAGTTTTAAATGCTGGCCTATTAATGTGTTTGTTTACAAGCAACTACATTTAGATAGGCTTTCAAATTGAAATAAAATGTGATTCATATACAATTTATATAACAATGATTCACTTTGCACCATTTTCATAACATATTATAGTAAATTTCTATGTGTTCCAGGTTAAAAAGAGATTAACACATCTTAATACTATTATAAAGGCGAAAGTTTGTATGGATGTTTGTTACTCTTTCACGTAAAAACTACTGAACCGATTACAATGAAATTTAGCACACATATAGAGGGTAATTTGGATTAACACATAGGATAGGTTTTATCCCGGAAATCCCACGGGAACGGGAACTATGCGGGTTTTCCTTTGAAAACGCGGGCGAAGCCGCGGGCGGAATTCTAGTATGATTATACATTATACATGCTCATTATAGAAATTAATTAATATAATGTATTTAAGATACATCTGTACCAAAATCTCACATTGGTTGTCTATATTAAGACAAATAGAAATAAGTAAACACACCATTGATGATAAAAGAAAATAAATAGAGATAAATTAATTCATTTCACAGTCCTAATCATATTTTTTGTATTTAAAATATAACTATACTAATTTATTCATCTGTATTCATGTATTGTGACAAAAGCTAATATTATCAATCCACTAGCTGCGCAACGCGGTTTCACCCGTGTGGCTCCACACCTGTTGGTCTTAGCGTGATGATATATAGCCTGTAGCCTTCCTCGATAAATGGACTATCTAAACTGAAATATTTTTTTCAAATTCGGACCAGTAGTTCCTGAGATAAGCATGTTCAAACAAACTCTTCAGCTTTATAATATTAGTAAAAATTTGAGAATAAATACAATATAAGTAAATGACTGTATTCTCTATAAGTTTTTTTACCATGAATAAACCTATATACATTATTTTCATATCTTACTAGCTTGCTTGCCCCGACTTCACCCCAGTTTTCGGAATAATTAAAAAATGTTACTTGGTAAAGCTAAAAAAACAATTAAAATTCAACCAAAAGTAAAAATGAATTGCTATTGAAGAAATTAAGGTTTTCCACACTTATTGAGGTTAAGAAGTCAAGGCGTTCTGAATTTAATCTTTTAATCACAACTGATATCCATACACCAACCATTTTGTATATTTTTGGAAAGAAAACATAACAAAAACTATAATAATAGGGTTCCTTATGTATTTCACTACATAGTATAAAACAAAGTCGCATTCCCTGTCCCTATATCCCTATGTACATACTTAAATCTTTAAAACTTCCCAACAGATTTTGATGCAGTTTTTTTTATATATGTATAGAGTGATTCAAGAGGAAGGTTTTAGTATATAATTTATTAGGTTTTGGACAAAGCGGGCGAAGCCGCGGGCGGAAAGCTAGTCTAATATTATATTATAAAGGCGAAAGTTTGTAAGGATGTATGGATGTATGGATGTTTGTTACTCTTTCACGTAAAAACTACTGAACCGATTATAATGAAATTTAGCACACATACAGAGGGTAACTTGGATTAACACATAGGATAGTTTTTATCCCGGAAATCCCACGGGAACGGGAACTATGCGGGTTTTCCTTTGCAAACGCGGGCGAAGCCACGGGCGGAAATCTAGTACTTTAATAATAAGAAAGGTGAAAGAAAGAAAGATGGATTTATCATCCTCAACACATACATACAACACATAAACCGGTAATAAAAATAATAATAAATATTATTTCCTTTTTATAGTTTCAGGACAATTTCAGGACAATTTTCACACACGGCATAATCTGATCCCAATACTAAGCTTTCGCTTGTGTTATGGAAACTAGATGGCTGATAAACATACATATATAATTTTTAAATAAATACTTATATAGATAATTAAAACCCAGACACAGAGCAAACATCTATGTTCAACACACAAATATTTGCCCCGGATGGGAATCGAACCCCACCTCTGGCTTGGAAGGCAGGGCCACTACCAACCAAGCCAACCGGTCAGTCATAAATATATAGTTATTTTGTAGAAATAACATAAATGTTTGAATAATAGTTTGACTTAAGCAAGTGATATATTATGTAAGCAATTATCATTCCAGTTTAAAGAATCTTGTATCAGATATTTTAGAATTCCAATCTTGTAGATTAATCATATAAATACATATTCAATATCTAAAGTACTTCTTGTTGTTAATAATGTTTGTATATTGTGTAAGAACCTCAATTAACTATATCATTTTTTATTTAACTCAGAGTGACATTCATAGTAATGATATGTTAAAATACTTGATGAGAAGAATTAGATAAGATGTTACAAAATTAATATGGAGAATATAATCATCCATACTAATATTATAAATGCGAAAGTAACTCTGTCTGTCTGTCTGTTACTCAATCACGCCTAAACTACTCAACCAATTTGCATGAAATTTGGTATGGAGATATTTTGATACCCGAGAAAGGACATAGGCTACCTTTTATTGCGAAATATGTACCACGGGCGAAGCCGGGGCGGACCTCTAGTATATTTAATAAAAACCAACTAGTGGTCTTTTTAATGTTTTACAACATGTAGCTTAAGAAGTATGTTTTTTAATTGTTAATATAAAGAAAAATTTCACAGTCATTTATTAAAAGGCTTAAGGTTCTCAGAAACAAAATAATTAACTGTAAATCAACAAACACAATACAGAATAAACTGTACATATTGAATATACCTTGTAAACTGGCATCATTAAGGTATGAATTAAAAGAAATAACAATACACGCGTATTATCGTACCATGACGATTCTCATCATCATTGCATTGTCTCTGTTAAATAATTTTGAATGCTAATGTACCACTGCCTTGGCACTTTCTCTAGTAATAACGAATGTGAATGAAAATACAAATAACTCATAATAATACGTTACTTACATCGTATGGAACATTTTTTTCAGCAATGGAAAGCCTGTCGCGATCTGTAAGGAAATAAATTTCATAAAAATACGGCCGTGTAAGTGGGTCGTACATCATACTTGGACATTCGAAAAGATCGAGCGTGATTCAGTTTGATCGATGTTCATTGTATTTATATGTAAAACATACCATCGTCCTCCGAGCCTGACGGCCCTGTGCCGATATCCGCCTTTTTCGTCACTGAACTATCCATAATTTCTATGTGATCAGTATCTCCCGAAGCCATTTTTGTTTTGTGTTACACCCCCTATTTTGAAGTCACTACGATCAATGTTAACACAGAATTAATTAACATGGCTCACATCACAAATGCATCGGTATCACAATGATTCACTATAATTTAATTAGATGAAATCAATTAGTTTACGCGAAAACGCTCGCCCAAAGCAACCGACTGATACGAACGTTCATAGTAACTGGGTTGCGATGTCACAAATTTACAACACCTTTCATTGATCACATTTTAATTGATTAATTTTTTGTTAAAAAAATAAATAAAAGAAAACCGTTGATATTATAATTTTCTAAACTATAATTATTATTACATCAATAAATTTCATATTTGTTCCGCTATAATAACATAGTACATCTTTTTTTTTGTTAAAAAAATCCTTTAAAAAATTTGTTAAACCATATTATATGGAATTTAATAAATATTTTATTATTAACATTGTATACTTAAATTGATATTATTTAATTTTTATTTCAGTTACTTTTATGTGGATATTGATCACATCACAGATCACATATTGATAAAAACTTAAATGTCAATATTTTGAGAAATGGTAACTCTACGGCACGCCATGTTTATCTTTTCTTTCCGTCATTTCGTTACCGCGGTAAGAATTGTAGGTTATTTTCATATCTTAGCGTCTTTTTGTATTCGGACAATATTTATAAAACTTTAGATGTGAAGAGTGATTTGATTAAAATTTTCCAAGTAAATACATATTTTGGTGCTATTGCAGTGTGTCCAAACAGCGGTGTTTGGTCTAAATTCAACAATACATATTTTGATTAGCGTCAACTGATGAAGATGGGAAAGAAAGTAAGGGAATATAAATCGGGCGACTTTATATTTGCAAAAGTAAAAGGATATCCAGCATGGCCGGCAAGAGTGAGTATTATTTGTACCGTATAGTTATTGTGTAAAAGCTGAAAACAATATTCAAATGTTATGATACGTATCTTTGGGCGGGAAGACATATTGGGAACGCTTCTGTGAGTCTAGTCTCGATAATGATCGCATTATGCATTTGGCATTGTTTCATATATTTAGAGTTTCAAACACCACCTATCCTTGCATTCCGAATGTTATTTTTTTTAATTTCTTATTAGTATTTTCAATTTGAGATAATGGGTACTAAAATGAGTATTTGAAGTCATTTATACTTTTTAAGGTTACATACACATAGAAACAATAATGCTTATCTGATAAACTGTTTATAATGTACTGTATTTTAGCTATATTCATCTAAATCTACAAACATGCAAGACTAGGGAACTTAAATTTGTAACCTAAAATTATTTATTATTTTTTTTGTAGTCTGAAGTTCATTTTACTTAAACACGTTTATTAATTTTATATTTCCACTTTTAAATTGAATTTTTGAAATATTTCAATTGATTTTGTCTTTAAGGAAAAACCTGAATAAATAGTAAAAATATTCATAAAACTGATTCTTATGTATGCCTGATTATAAACAATATGTAGCTTATTATGATTTCTTTGAATAAATTTTTACAATACTATTATTTCAGGTGCAAAAACTGAACGGAAAGAAGTATTTTGTATATTTCTATGGGACTGGAGAAACGTAAGTTCTCTTTTTATGAAACAATTGATGAAAAAATATCTTATTTCAATATTTCTTATAATAATAACTGAAAACTATCATGGTACAGTGGTTACCATGAAGTAGTTTAGCTAACATATTAAGTCCCTAAAACCTAATACTGTATTAAGTCTAGGGTTGCCAACTTTTTTTACAAGAAATAAAGTATATTCAGGTCTATGAAGATTATTAAAAAGTATTTTAGCAAAACAAACAGTATTTATTGTAGTGTGCTCCCTCTGACTAAAAAAAAAAAAATTGTGAGCGTCTAAATGTAACACATAATGTGTCTGCACTTTGATGCTGAAAACAGTATTTTGTATACTTTTTTTTTGTTAAACAGTAAAAAGTATAATTTAGTGAAAAACAGTCGAATGCTGTTTAAAACAGTATAGTTGGCAACCCTAATTAAGTCATTAGTCTATGTGAATATTCTAAATTATATACCACTAACGAGATGTGAAATAAAACTGTATCATACACAGCGACAGTGTATTTCTCCTACTTAAGTATATAAAACAAGAATTAGTGAAATAAATGTAATACATTCATTTTGCACTGCATAAAAGGATCTTTTAGACTAGTCCTCATGTATCCTAATAAATAACTATAATCCAGTATTTGTAATATATAAATTATCCACAAAATTTACATAAACATTTATATAACAAGATTCGTTCAAAAATGAACTCTCACTGTATATTACAGTGCAAACCTACCACCGAACATGATATTCGACTATGCCGAGAACAAGGAAAAGTTTCTAACGAAAACGGTGAAACGTCGCGACTTTAACGACGGCGTGAAACAGATTGAATACGACTTCGCTAATAATGTGCCGTTGGAACAAGTTATTGGTGTCGCTACAGAGGTATATAATTGTTTAGTAATCTTCTATAATATAAAAATGAATCGCAAAATGTGTTGGTAAGCGCATAACTCGAGAACGGCTGAACCGATTTCGATAATTCTTTTTTTATTATATTCCTTGAAGTACGAGGATGGTTCTTATGTAGAGAAAACGTAAATATGTACCACGGGCGAAGCCGGGGCGGACTGCTAGTATTAGTTATAAATGATGGTTCCTATAATGTTGCTGTTGTAGTATTATAGAAAATCAATATGTTTACGTGAAGTAATATTTAAATTGTTAAACTGTTTTTGTAATTATTGTGTGACATGAATTTTCTTGATAATGTTTTTATTCGTAAAGTACACCAGGTATGCAAAAAAAACATACATTCGTTAAATATATGGAGAGATTTGAATATAATAGTTTTATTTAATAAGTATGTGTTCACATTTAATTAGATATATTTTATTCATTTTAACTGAGTTGTATAAAAATTATTAAAAACAACAAGACGTGAACTACAAAGTATTTCAATTTATAATATTTGTTATTAATTAATAAACACTTCAGCCTTCCGAAGACGCAGCGAATGATACAGCCAATGATACGGCGAATGAAGTCGACGACTCAACCGCAGATACTACTGCCGCAGATGACACTATGGCTGATGAGGTAAGTCTTTTTGTTTATTATGTGTTATTAATGAATGGTAAATATTTAAATAATAAATCTATACTAATATTATAAATGCGAAAGTAACTCTGTCTGTCTGTCTGTTACTCAATCACGCCTAAACTACTAAACCAATTTGCATGAAATTTGGTATGGAGATATTTTGATACCCGAGAAAGGACATAGGCTACCTTTTATTGCGAAATATATACCACGGGCGAAGCCGGGGCGCACCTCTAGTAGCTAATATTATGTTCAATCAGGAAATTAAAGCATACAGGGTATTTACTGTGTACATAGAACTTTGAAATTTGGTAAAAAGTAATGTCTTATAACACAGATATAGTAATAATTGCGAAAAACATGATTTTTTAATCGCCTACATACATTTTAAAATTACAACAAAAAACAAATGTGCGCGAGTCCGACTCGCACTTGGCTGATTTTTTTTATCATTCTTCCTGTCATGCTCTAAAGTTCGAAAAAATGAGATAAATAATATCTCTATGTTAATTTTATAGATATGTGTGTAAGCTCATAACTTCGGAATGACTACACCAAACTAAATTAATTAGAATTATTATTTTTATTAGGCCAGTATAAAAAAATACATAATAAAAAAACGAATAGTAAATTTCGGTCATTTGATAAAGTAAAATATCAAACAATCATTTAAGTTGGGCCAGAAAAAGCTAGAAATTAATTTATCATGTTTTAAATCTGTCAAATATTATTTTAAATAAAATATAAATACACTATCTTAATCTTATATATAAAATTCTCGTGTCACAATGTTAGTCTGCATACTCCTCCGAAACGGGTGGACCGATTCTCATGAAATTTTCTGTGCATATCGGGTAAGTCTGAGAATCGGCCAACATCTATTTTTCATATGTACCACGGGCGAAGCCGGGGCGGACCGCTAGTATATGTATATAAATCTCGTGTCACAATGTTTGTCCTCAATGGACTCCTAAACCACTTAACCGATTATAATAAAATTCGCACACCATGTGCAGTTTGATTCAACTTGAGAGATAGGATAGTTTAAACATGTAGGTACCACGGGCGAAGCCGGGGCGGACCACTAGTATTATATAGATTGGATTTTATTAAGCCCTGAGCACAATATTTAGATATTATGTGTTCATAATGAAATCCATAAATTAAAAAGTTTATAGCCAAAATGCTAACAATGATTTATGTATAGCATTTGTCGAGGAAACATACATTTGACGAGTCGAGTTCGAGTTTGTTTGAACGCGCTAATCATAGAAACTTATGGTCCGATTTGAAAAATTCTTTCGGTGTTAGATATCCCATTTATCAAGGAAGGCTATAGGCTATATATCATCACGTTAAGACCAACAGGAACAGAGCACTACGGGTAACACCGCAGGGCACAGCTAGTCATGTATTTTTTTTTATTTTTTTTTTTTTTAATTCATCTGCAATCAGCGGTTTTCGCTATAAGCGGATGTGTTGTCAGGCAAAGTTTGGCATGTAGAGCGAGCCCTCCAGTGAGGACAACTGCTCTTCAAGTAAAAAAGCTAGATTACATCTTTTCTTTTAAGACGTTTGTGGTAGGACCTTTTTATCAGTTGGCTAGCTAGTTTGTTGGGATGTTTCTCCAGTCTAGCAACATAAGATTTTGTATGCGTGTTAATTTCATCTTTTATGGATAGTGACTAGTCATGTATAAACAACAAAATAAAATGTAAAGTACATAAAGAAGTTCATTTTAAATCAAGAAAGTTATAAAACAATTTTAATTGTAATAATTTCTTTATTTTACAGTCTGCAGCGAATACAACACAAAATGATACAGGCATTGAAGATTCAGATGAAACTGGCGGCCTGGTTATAGATGAAGCTAAAGTGAGTTATTTCTTGTTTATTTATTTCACCTATTTATTGCCTCTTTTCATTATTTTGGCTTTACTTTTGTAATTTATTGAGTTTATTATTGTATATCTATGCTAATATGTATATGTCACGGCTAAAGGTAGGTGAGAACATAAACTTAAGATTAGCTGGCTAAACTTAGGTTTATTTTCGACGAGGTGTTAATGTTAGTTTGTTCTATCTTTAGCCGGCTAAACTTAAGTGTAACCGCAGGCCCGTGGCTAAAAATGTCGGGGTGGGTAGATTTGGTTAGCGCCGGGCCGGTGGAGGGCTTGAGGGGCCCGCACAGTGCCAGAAAACACTCGCCCTGTTCCTTACATGTATTATAGTAACCAAATCTACCCACCCCGACTCAGGGCAGAAAGCTGGTGGCTAGGTTAGGTTAGGTTAGAACTCTTAAGACCCGCACGAGCCGAGCGAGCGCAGCGAGCGTGCTGCGGCAGCAGCCGGCGAAGTGCCAGAAAACACTCGCCCTGTTCCTTACATGTATTATAGTAACCAAATCTACCCACCCCGACTCAGGGCAGAAAGCTGGTGGCTAGGTTAGGTTAGGTTAGAACTCTTAAGACCCGCACGAGCCGAGCGAGCGCAGCGAGCGTGCTGCGGCAGCAGCCGGCGAAGTGCCAGAAAACACTCGCCCTGTTCCTTACATGTATTATAGTAACCAAATCTACCCACCCCGACATTTTTAGCCACGGGCCTGCGGTTACACTTAAGTTTAGCCGGCTAAAGATAGAACAAACTAACATTAACACCTCGTCGAAAATAAACCTAAGTTTAGCCGGCTAATCTTAAGTTTATGTTCTCACCTACCTTTAGCCGTAACATATATATGCAATAAAGGAAAGGTTTTTTGCTGTTTATTTCAACTAAATAAGTTCAGAAACTATTTAAGCAAATTTGATAAATGATACCTTCTGCAGTAAGCTACGTTATTGCTGAGTAACATAGGAATAAATTTATATTTGTTAGCTAGGTATAGATGAATATATCTCTCCCTATAGTCTATACATATTTATACTTTAACTAGCTGTGCCAAGCAGGCAATGTATTTTGAAATAACTTCATATCCATAACAACTTGAATCATATTCCTTCAAATAATTTCCTGAAACATTTAAATTTACTTTTGAACCGCAGTATTTTTTTTAAATATACACGCATGCAATACGTAAAAGTATAGAAAAATTTTATTTCCACAGGCGAAAGGCAAAAAGTCAGTCGCCAAAACGCCAGCAAAAGATACACCGAAAGCCGCACCTAAAACTCCCCGCGGGAAAGGGAAAAAGGAGGATGCAGATGAAAAGGAAAAGGATAATAAGGAAAAGGAAGAGGAGTTGGTCAGTAGGAGTGGAAGGAAGATTAGGCCTAAGCGGTGAGTAAATTATTATATACTTAGAAAATATATATATATAATATAATATTAAATGCCAAAAAAACAACTTGTGTTGAATTTTTACTACCTAACGTTAAAAAGTTGAGCAGAAATATTACCTTGAACGGGGAGGTATTACACCCTACAGAATCGACTGTATTTCTTGGGTTAACATTGGACGAGAAACTACAGTGGGGAGCCCATGTCAACACCGCTGCAGGTAAGCTCAGTTCAGCAGCATATGCAGTCCGAAAGGTAAGGCATCTCACCGATGAAGATACAGCTAGATTGGTTTATTTCAGCTACTTTCATAGTATTATGTCCTATGGAATTCTACTATGGGGCAGGGCAGCAGATATAGAAACTATATTTATCTTACAGAAAAGAGCCATTCGCTCTATATATAATTTACGTGCTCGGGACTCACTAAGAGATCTCTTTAAGAATACTGGTATCCTTACTGTACCATCACAGTATATATTTAATAATATTTTGCATGTACACAAAAATGCCGACGTACACACAAGAGTAGGAGATAGACACTGTTATGGCACAAGGAACAGAAATAGAATTGAAATGCCATTTTTCCGATTAGCTAAAGTTAAAAATTCATTTATGGGTCAAGGTATACGCTTTTACAATAGAATTCCTCATAATATTAAAGAGTTTGGTAGTGCTAAATTTAAAACTTATGTAAAAAATATATTAGTTCAGAGAGCCTATTATAGCATTAAGGAATATATGGAAGATGAAAATCCATGGAGGGTTGTCGCGTAAGAACCACAGGACAGTTCTTTGGCATATTATGATATATTATGTAGTTAGATTTAAGTTACAGATTATGTAATATTGACAATATGATTTTAAAAGAGCAACTATGGAGTTTCTTGCCGGTTCTTCTCCATAGATACTGCTTTCCGAATCGGTGGTAAATGTTAAAAATACTTATGTAATGACGATTCGAAAGTGCTACTAAAAGTAGTCTAATTGAATAAATAAATGTTTGAGTTTGAGTTTGAGTTTATAATTTAAAAAAAATAGCTAAGCATGTTCTGACAGGAAATAGTGATAACTATTCATCCACAAAAATATTACATAAAAAGATATGTCTAACAATATATTTATAGTATCAAATACTGGTGAAATGTTGAAAAAAATTGAAGTGATATTTTTTTGGTGGAATATATACTGAAAAGCTGTTTTACGGTTTTTCCTTCTTAGGTTTCCAACGGATCTTTCCATCTTCAAAAACAGTCAATTCTAATTAGCCAAATTTGAACATTTCTAGCCTAAAGTTCTTTTTGACGTGACAACGTCTTATAATTCGATAGAGCCGGCTGCACGCACGAAAAAACATGACTCATGCGGCGTTATCTCGCTCTGAGGCGTTCCATGTAAGGCTTGAAGTGCGAGCGAGAGCGCGGAACGAGCGACAAAGAAGCACAATCGGACGTTGTCACGTTCAACTATCGTCAGTAAACCGACTTTACAGACAAACAATTTTTTTATATAACATTGGATTGTACGGGAAACAATGTATAGTAAGAAATATTCATTGTGAAAGTGCGATCCATATAAAATCAGTCACCGCCGAAATGCGTTTGTCGAGTTCTAACGTGTTTGCGATTGTGACTAACATTTATTCTATTATTTTTGTTTAATAATAATAATTAATAGTGTTTTATATCACAATAAATTGAAAAACAAAGGTCGTGTTCCATCGTTACAATATTGTATTCACTGAAAAGTGTTTCATATTGGTTGAAATGGTTGTTAATCATCTCAATAGATGGCGGGCGGTGTGTCCCTTCAGACACATAAAACTGAAAGAATAGAATAAATTCGATTGCTCTGGCGGGTCACGAGTGGCTGAGTTGGTTAGGCATCCGCCCCGGAATGGCGCGAAGGATGCGGGTTCGAGTCCCGCCTCGTGATCGAATTTTTTCTATTCTTTATAAATTTATATTCACAATAAATTGTTGAAAATGGTCCATTCCTCCTTTCAAACATAAAATATCATGTTATTGATTAAATCATAAAATATGAAAAGTAACATTTATACATTTCTGAATTTATTTTATTATTACAATTACTACATAATATAAAACAAAGTCACTTTCTCTGTCCCTATGTGTTGTATGCTTAAATCTTTAAAAATACACAACGGATTTTATATGATACTAGCGGTCCGCCCCGGCTTCGCCCGTGGTACATATTTATGTTTTCTCTACATAAGAACCACCCTGGTACTTCAAGGAATATAATAAAAAAAGAATTATCGAAATCGGTCCACCCGTTCTCGAGTTATGCGCTTACCAACACATTTTGCGATTCATTTTTATATATAAGACTAGCGGTCCGCCCCGGCTTCGCCCGTGGTACATGTTTACGTTTTCTCTACATAAGAACCATCCTCGTACTTCAAGGAATATAATAAAAAAAGAATTATCGAAATCGGTTCAGCCGTTCTCGAGTTATGCGCTTACCAACACATTTTGCGATTCATTTTTATATATAAGAAGAAGATGATATTATGCACAAATAAAAATATTATAGAAAAATTACTACATTATTTCATATTAATACAAGCGGGCCGCCTCGGCTTCGCCCGTGGTACCTACATGTTTAAACTATCCTATCTCTCAAGTTGGATCGAACTGCTCATGGTGTGCGAATTTTATTATAATCGGTTAAGTGATTTAGGAGTCCATTGAGGACAAACATTGTGACACGAGATTTATACAGGGTGTAATCGTTAAGGGCTTGGTCTAGTAGTGCAAACAAATGCATCCTGTCATCCTAATGTAAATAATACAAATGTACTAAGGAAAAGTTGCTCCACTTAATTTTTAAAAATTAAATCATTCGTATGCATAATTTAATATTCGTAATAAGTACCAAAAATGACAATTTGAAACAATTTTCGTGAAAATTACACCGGGTGATTTTTTTTTATCAGTACACAAAATTTGCAAATACTTTCTATTGATATCTTCAACTTCATGTTTATATAACTGATCAACTTTTACAAAGGATTTTGGACGAAATATAAAAAAAATAAGCTTTCCATACAAAATGCATAACTCTATACATTTTTTTCGACCTAAGTTTCTTAGTGAAAGTTGTTCAGTTTAACTAATAAAACGGATAAACAAATTTTGTATATAATAAAAAAATGTAATGTTTGTGTAAAAAAATTATAAAATAGAAAAATACGCAAATGAAAACAAAAGATATTTATTTCTGACTAGCTTCCGCCCGCGACTCCGTCCGCGCGGATGTCAGTCTTCGCGCCTTCTACAGATTTATTATATTATGTGTAATATATAGATTTATATTGATAAACCTAATAAATCTTTTGCTAGCATTCTGATGCTTTATCGGTTGCACTGGATTTATCTCTTTTTTTTCAATCGCTTGAATGATATAGGATGGGTCCTTGATGGGCATCGAATGCTGAAGTCTCGAATCAATCAATTCTGACAGTAGGCAATTTATGTAAAATCTTGATAATGGTCCATCATTTTATTTTGCCTAAACGTTACATACTTTTTTATATATTCTATTTTTAACGAATGATTCACTCCAGTCCAAACAGCAAATAAGCAGACTTCTGCTTCTGCAACGTTAGGTGTCCCTGAATTTAGAAAAAATAGTCATGATTCTTATCTATGACAAAAGTGTTATTTTTTGCATTGTATTTCAAATATTAATTTTTTTTTAACCGCATCTTCCGCATTCATGTCTTTTGCCGGAATTAGACATTTAACTTCTACTAGTCCCATTTTCCCTTTTTGATATGGGAGTGTATAAAGTAAATTTTTTAGATATTTCTCGTTATACTTTTAAAAAGTTATTATTGTCATTTTGCTCATTAGGTAAAGTAATTTCGATATCAGTTTTAAGTTTTTTGATACCTGCAATAATAACGTCATAATCGCCTGCACATACTTATCGATTACACCCAGTATACAATCCACCATCCACATTCATAATGTTTTCCTGTCCTCCTCTCCTTTACGCTGTTCACCGATACATTTGAAATGAGTAAATCTGCTACCACTGAAGGATGTTTCATTGTGATCAGCAAATTTTCACCACTGTTGTCGATTATTTGTTTTTCATTTTTAATCAACAATTGGGAATCATCAGTTTTGTTTTTGCAGATTGGTGATTTACCCTAACAATACGTCGAAAAGGGAAAGCATCAACGAATTATCGTTTTCGTCCTCTTTTTTTATTCTTCGCGTCTCTGTTACTTCTGTTTGTTTAGTTCTCAACACCCACTGAATTTTCTATGTTTTTGTGATCTTCCATTACATCTGAGTTTTGATGATGTGATGATAATCCATTCGTTTTAATATTGATACTTAGAGTTGGTGGACTAAACTAGAAATGGCGGACTAAATTTGTCAGCGCGTCTGTAAGATCAGAATATAAAACCAACATCCTGTATTTAAGTTACAAAATTAATAATCAAACAACATGCCGCTACGTTGAAAATGACTAGAAGAAAAAATTAAAACACCTCGGATCAATTTTGGACTAAACAAATCATTTTCCCCGTATGGGGATTTCCCCGGATGAACTTGGGAAGTTCAAGTTCTCAATACAAGTTTATTTTATATTTCGTATTTCTCAAACGAAAAATAAACATTTTTGGAACTTCAAAAAAATTATATTATAAGAAAATTTATGAGCTTACTTTAGTTTTAAAGAAATATACATCCCTTTACTGACACCCCGTAAAATAAAGAAATTGTTGCCAATCACCTTTGCAATCTATTTGGTTTCATTAACTTTATGTTCGAAGATAATTTTTTTTCTAGTAGTTACACGCGTATTTTTTTCGTTTATTTTCCATATCGAAATCAAATGTTTAAAAATACGAATATTTGCACAAAACTAAGATAAAAATAATCAATTAACAAAAATATTAAATTTAATGAAGTAGAGCAACTTTCACTTCGGTATGAAGGAAAATCGAGCGTAGAGCACACGTCAGAACGCTCCGGCCCAAGGAGCGCGACTAAAGAAATTCGCTAGAATTTTTCCTAATTATTTTAAATATTTTTTTAATATTTAAAGAATTATCAAAATTCAAAAAAAAATGTTTTTTAAAGGATTAATACTCATTGGTCTTCAACTAACTCGAATAAATTAATGGAAAAAATAACTTTTAGCAGTATTTATCAATAGATTTTGTAAGGCAAAAAATGGGAAATTTAATGAATTTATAACGTTCTAATTAAGAAAATCATAAGTTTTCCGGCAATTTTATTCAGCAGTTTTTAATAACGACTATATAAGGATAATAATGCGCTGATCAGATTGTGTAAATTGTAATCGGTTGCAACGTAGTGAGTGCACAAACTTAGCTCGAAATGTCTTTGGGGGAAAGAGACTTATCTTGAAGGCCTGATTAAGGTAACATAAAGTAACTTTACAAATGTGAAAAAATTCACGCGCATTGCGTATATAACACTAATTGATAAACAAGAAAAAAAAATTCAGTTTATCATTTCATTAGCCGGGAAAAAATTGTCAAATAACTTGTTGAAAACGCAATTTTGCTAGACTGCAGCCTTAAGTGTGCACAGGCGATTTTTCCGTAAGTATTACAGATAACAAAAATCTTTAAACTGATATCGAAAGTACTTAAATGGCCGTAATAAATTTTTAAAAATAAATCGAGAAATATCATAAAAATTATCTTTAAACCCTCCCATACATTAAGTATGAAATATGAATATCCCGTATACATTTAATATGAAAGATTTTTAGCTTTCTTTTTCTTTTTTGGTTTTCTGCTTTAATTACTTCGCAAATTTGAAGTGGCATTTTCCACGCTTTTTCCGGACATTTTCACGCATTTTCCGGATATTTTCCGGGGATTTTCCGAGCATTTTCTCGACATTTTCCAGGCTTTTTCCGGACATTTCCACGCATTTTCCGGATATTTTCCAGACATTTCCCTGGCATTTTCCAGTTATTTTCCGGGATTTTCCAGACATTTTCCGGGAATTTCCTAGGCATTTTCCGGGAATTTTCCGAGCATTTCCCGGGGATTTTCCGGATGATTCCCAGACATTTTCCGGACATTTCCCTGGCATTTTCCGGGGATTTTCCACGCATTTCTCAGGCATTTTCCGGGGATTTTCCAGGCATTTTCCGGATATTTTCCGGGAATTTTCCAGGCATTTTCCGGACATTTCACTGACATAGCCTGTAAATGTCTGGAAAATCCCCGGGAAATGCTCGGAAAATCCCCGGGAAATGTCTGGAAAATCCCCGGAAAATGTCAGGGAAATCTCCAAAAAATGTCTGGAAAATATCCGGGAAATGCTCGGAAAATCCCCGGAAAATGCCTGGGAAATTCCCGGAAAATAACCGGAAAATTCCTGGGAAATGCTCGGAAAATGCGTGGAAATTTCCGGAAAAACCGTGGAAAATCCCTTGAAAATGCCAGGAAAATATCCGGAAAATGCGTGAAAATGACCGGAAAATGCCTAAAAAATCCCCGGAAAATGCCTGAGAAATGTCCGGAAAATGCCTGGGAAATGCGTGGAAAATCCCCGGAAAATGCCAGGGAAATGTCTGGGGAACATCCGGAAAATCCCCGGGAAATGCTCGGAAAATTCCCGGAAAATGCCTGGGAAATTCCCGGAAAAGTCTGGAAAATCCCGGAAAATGCCAGGGAAATGTCTGGAATATATCCGGAAAATGCGTGGAAATGTCCGGAAAAAGCCTGGAAAATGTCGAGAAAATGCTCGGAAAATCCCCGGAAAATATCCGGAAAATGCGTGAAAATGTCCGGAAAAGCGTGGAAAATGCCACTTCAAATTTGCGAAGTAATTAAAGCAGAAAACCAAAAAAGAAAAAGAAAGCTAAAATCTTTCATATTAAATGTATACGGGATATTCATATTTCATACTTAATGTATGGGAGGGTTTAAAGATAATTTTTTTGATATTTCTCGATTTATTTTTAAAAATTTATTACGGCCATTTTACTCATTAGGTTAAGTACTTTCGATATCAGTTTAAAGTTTTTTGTTATCTGTAATACTTACGGAAATATCGCCTGTGCACACTTAACGATTACACCCTGTATATATTAAGATTATGCACAAACAAAAATATTATACAAAAATAACTACTTTCATATTAATATGTATAATAATTACATTTTAAATTTCAGCTATATGGACGAACATACAGAAGAAAATACGACTCTACCTTCACCAGCGCCTAAAAAACGTCGCGGGACTTCACCCGGCGTTGACAAAGATACAAGAGACAAGACAGAGAAAATTATAAAGCATTTTAATAATGTGACACAGGTATATAATTTAATAAATAATAATATATACTTATAATAATATTATAAAGCTGAAGAGTTTGTTTGTTTGAACGTGCTAATCTCGGGAACTACTGGACCGATTTGAAAAAAAATCTTTCAGTATTAGATAGCCAATTTATCGAGGAAGGCTATAGGCTGTATATTATCACGCTAAGACCATTTGATGTATGGATTTTGGTACTTATAGAAATAGTATTTATTGTATGCCGCTTTAAAGAAATAAAATTGATTATCATGAGAAAAAGTGAGTTCATATGGTGATTGGTACATAGTTAAAATGAACACTTATCGATTTTCAGAAAATTTTCAATTTTATGTACCTTTTAAATAAATATAAACAATATCATTCACTCACCAAATATTTTATTTTGCAGTCTGAACTAGAAGATCTCAAGGAGCCATTCACACCAGGTAAGCATTTTTGCTTTATACTATGTATATTTAAACTATAGGTATATTAAGAAGAGCTGGAACGTCAACACATTTACACATTGCACATGTTAGGCCGGGAGATACTGACACAAAATTTCGGGTCATTTGTAACAGGATGGCGGTCTAGAGGGGTCTTAGTACGCAATGACAAAAAGAAAAATGATGGTCAGAACGCTGGTACCGGCGGACTAGTCGCGTGGGCGTTAGTCACACTCGTCGGATAAATAGCGAAAGTCCAACGATTTGTAACACAAAAATTTTAGAATTTACCGATAGCCCTTAAAAAAGATGTAGGCGGTAGTGTCATGCCATACTTTTACGATGTGACTTACAGTCCGCCATACCGACGTGAATGCGTTGATTTAAAAAAAAACAATTCAACCATTTGTACCGGGCTCACTTTTGCACAGGTAACCATCGTCGTGCAGCCATTTTCTAAAATCGCCATGCCACACTTTTCGGACGATTCCAAATGGTCGCCATACCGCGGAAAATCTGCAAATTTTTGAATTTTTTTTTTCGCCAAACGATTTGTACCGCCCTACATTTTTTTTTCAACAACTCCTGAATGATTATAAATAGAAGTGTGATAATGCCATACCTGTGGGAGGTGGCGAATGTGTATAAGATTTTTTTCTTATTGTAAGATTTTATTCGTAGTTTGAACGATTTGTAGCAGTATGGCACTTATTTTTCCCTCTATTAAAAGTATGGCAAATATAATAATGGTCACGTTGCATCATATACTTTCCAAAAATGCCGTACTGGTACAAATCGCCAATTCTTTTCATTTTTTTTTACGTCTTGGCTTAAGTCTTACAATTATCCGCCCCATGTTTGCAATCTGCGATATTTTTTTCTAGGTAGAATTGTATACAAACAAACAGAATATAATATCCCATACTGTAAAAAATTATTTTACGTATTGTACAGTCGTATTTTTGAAACGTGACGAATAAATTAATTTTCAAGTATGGCAGCACTTTTTCCCCCTACTAGAAGTATGGAAAATATAATAATGGTCACATTTTATCAAATACTCTCCAAAAATCCAAATGCAATACTGGTACAAATTGTTTGGCGAAAAAAATTATTTTCTTGCAGATTTTCGGCGGTATGGTGGCCATTTGGAATCGTCCGAAAAGTATGGCATATGTCTGCACGATGATGATTACCTGTGCAAAAGTTAGCCTGGTACAAATGTTTGAATTGTTTTTTTTTTTTTAATCAACGCATCGCGTCGGTATGGGGGGCTGTAAGTTACACCGGAAAAGTATGGCATGACACTACCGCCTACATCTTTTTTATGGGCTATCGGTGAATTCTAAAATTTTTGTGTTACAAATCGTTTGACTTTCGCTATTTATCCGACGAGTTCGACTAACGCGACTAGTCCGCCGGTACCAGCGTTCTGAGTTCTGACCATCATTTTTCTTTTAGTCATTGCGTAATAAGACCTCTGTAGAACCGCCATTCTGTTACAAATGACCCGAAATTTTGTGTCAGTATCTCCCGGCCTATGTATGTGTCATATTTTGCAATTGTTTATAAATACAGGATGATGTAATTGGTGTAGTACGAATATCTAAAAATCTATGAAGAATTTTGTGATACAGTAAATGGAAGAATTATAGACTATTTTACAGTATTTAATAAAATCATTTAATTTTTTGTTCATTTTCATTAGAAATGTCAATTTTTCTCACCAAGGTGGAAATTTGGATGATAAGGATCTTGTTAGAAAAATATAAATTTTGACTAAAATCGGCATTTTTTTTCAAAAATCAAATTACTAATTAATAATCAGAGTTATCACATTATTAAAAAAACGCCCGTTATTTAAATCATTATCAAAACAACCATCCGTGTGTTGGGAGTAAGCGCACGTGTTATTTGTATTGTTTTTATGACCTGAAATTTAATTATTATTTGATAATTGAATGATTATTAATACTTTTATCCAATTGATTATTATTAGAATAAATAATAACTTCATCAATTGATTTACTTTTAAATTATAATTTTACAGGTAAATTATGAGAGCTTTCATAAGTACATTATATTTGCATATATTTATCTACAACGCACCCATTTTACAATTCAAGTTTAAAATGAAACTAGAGTCGCATTTATTTTTGAACATACTGTAAGTGAAATTGCATAAGTGTGAGTACTGTGAACATGCCAGCTTTCCTTAATTGACTAATATATATTCTAAATGAATTAAATAAAATGAATATATATTTAAATTAATCATAACAATAAAAATAGGGAAAATATATTTTACATTTTCCTGTATGAAATTAAAACACAAAATATTTTGTGATAAAAAAAAAAACATTATCTATGCCTTGTCCTTCACAGAAAAAAAAAGAAAAGCATTCGAAATTTAAAAGTCCTTTGCCGCGAAATGATGTAACTGTTTGAGCAATGAAAAAAAGAATCTGGAACAAACCAAACATTTATTAATAAATTATATTTTAAATTAATTAATTACTAATAATTTATTTCAAGATACGCTAATGGCGGATGTATTTAACACGGAAGTTGATGAAATTGCTCTTAGTTTCAATTTGTTTGAAAATATCGAACCCGGTATTTTTCCTGAAGGTAACTTCAAAATATGCATTTTTGTATTATTATATTATTAAAAAGCTTTAATTTTTGGTTCAATAAACGTAATCTAACATTTTTTAAATAAATTACTAAAATATGTTAGTTAATGATGAAAAAAAATACGTTGTACATACTTATTAAATTTATTGCATAATTTTTACACGCTTTATATTAGCTTCACCTGTATGTTTGTAACCGACTGTATGTTTGTAACCGACTTCTTTGGGCGCGATTTTGACCCACTTTAAACGGCCAGATTTCGTTCAAACTTTGTAGATTTATTGAGGACCGATGACAATACAATAATTTGATAAAATTTTCTATGAAAAGCGTGTTTTTTAGTTTTTTTAAACTACATATTATTTGAAAGTACATACATAATAACAACAAATTATATTATAGTTGTAATATTGATAACATATAATATTAAAATAATTAATAATTAGCATTCGAATTAAATTATAATCTAAATATTTTAAAAATAATTACAGCTATACCATTTCCTACCAATTCTCAAAGTAGTTCTTCAAAAACACAAGATGGTTTCGTATCTTCGACAGATAAAATAACACCAAGAGTTAATCAAGAAACAACTAAAAACACTACAAAAAACAATAAACCGAAGAAAAAATTCGTTCCTCCTGTGAAAAATTTGTCTAAAGAACCTAATATAAAAGAACCTTGTTCTAATATAAATAATATTGATAATAATTTAACTGCTAATTTAAATAATATAACATTATATGATAATATATTTAATTACAATGATAATGAAAATTGGGCTAACCCATATGATATAAATTTTAGCCAAACTGATAGTTTAAATAAATTAAATAATAACCATTCTAAAAGTACTACATTAAAAACTAAAAAAGCAGAAAACACATTTGACGGTCTAATTTTCAATTCACTAAATGTACTAAATGACGAATTTGCATCCGATTTCATACAAAATACGCAAGAATCGAACAAATCTAGTGTAAAATGTTTATCTCGTGAAATATCTACAACTTCTATTGTTTCTCTAAAAACTTATAAAAATCTAGACGTCAAAAGCTTTGAAAATTTAAATATAAATAATAATACAGATAATAAAATACCTATACTTGATGATATGATGAATTTATTAAATAAAAAACAGGATGATAGTAATAGTAAATTTATTCCAATGTCTACACAATTAGGTGATATGGGTTTTAATTTGTTTTATGCTAACTATCTTAAAGAGAATCCATTTGTGTATGAACGTACGGAAGAAGAAAATGAAACTATAGCTAAAATATTAACAATGTATCCTAAAGAGAATGCTCTTTATATAAAAATGAAATGTTCTAAATAAATGTTTGCGAGATTTTGTGTTTTATTGTAGTTTTTTTTTGGGAGTTATTAAATGTAAAGAGCAAAAGGTAATTATTTTTTTAAAGTCCTAATAATAATTTAGATTTAAAAGCCAGCAAACCTTTTAGTATATTGCATTACCTTATTAATTAAATTCGTATTTTTAATAATAATCTTAAAAATGGCTGATACAATGTCTGATTTTAATCTATACTAATATTATAAAGCTGAAGAGTTTGTTTGAACGCGCTAATCTCAGGAACTACTGGTCCGATTTGAAAAATTCTTTCGGTGTTAGATTTCCCATTTATCGAGGAAGGTAAGGTTATATTATATCATCACACTAAGACCAACAAGAGCAATGAAAGATGAAGATATTTATAGAATATTTATATAGAATATAGAATATTTATAATTTAATTATAAACTATTTTGGCAGAAAAAATGTAATGGTTTTAGAAGTCATAAATATATAATTAATTATATAAATAGTATATGATAATGATTGATAAATTTAATATTATGTGGGATAAACAATGCGAGTGAAACCGCGGGGCACAGTTTGTTTGAAAATATTCCTAATAGTCGTCAAAATATTTAATGCTTATAGAATTATTTTACTAAAACATAAAAAATATAAAATTAACCTTAATATTTATAATTATTTTTATTCCTTATGTATATTATCCTATTAATATTATAAATGCGAAAGTTTGTGAGAATGTGTGTGTGTGTGTTTGTTACTATTTCACGCAAATACTTCTGAACCGATTACAATGAAATTTAGCACACATATGGAGGGTAACTTGGATTAACACATAGAATAGGTTTCATCCCAGAAATCCCACGGGAACGGGAACTAAGCGGGTTTTTCTTCCAAAACGCGGGCGAAGCCGCAGGCGGAAATCTAGTTTAGTTATATTGCATTAGGTACCTTATGAATTAAATTCGATTTTAATCTATTGCATAGCTTCTATCCGAATCCAGAAATTTAGTAACGAAAAACCTCACGCTCCCCACGGGGACGAGCGCGTAGGTGTGGCTTGAAGGCATAGCATGCAATAGCTTTACCGCGGCAGTCCCCGAGTGACACACGTCTTTCTAATTATTTTTTATAATCATCTTAAAAATGGCTGATTCAATGTCTGATTAATTATACTAAAAATTTAACAGATAAAATATAAAATTAACCTTAATGTTTATAATTATTTTTATTCCTTATCTATATTATACTTAAGTAGCTTACCGCCCGCGGCTTCGCCCGCTTTGTCTAACACCTAATATTTTATATATTATATGCTAAAACTTTCCTCTTGAATCACTCTAAAAAAAACCGCATCAAAATCCGTTGCGTAGTTTTAAACATTTAAGCATACAAAGGGACATAGGGACAGAAAAAGCGACTTTGTTTTATACTATGTAGTGATATTTATATGTTTTACATTCCAGACGAACCAGACAAAGAGAACATTCTCATAGCATACCTACCCTCCGGGCAATATGTAGGCATAAAGCTGTTCCAATCAAGACCGACCACGTTTAAGAATGAAGCCGCTAGACTGCAGTGGGATAAACAGGCTGCTAGTAACGCGTTAACGCTTAAAACGCAATTGGGTTTGTAGTTTTTTAAGTAATTTTAGTAATACATCTTAATCTTAATATATATAAATCTCGTGTCACAATGTTTATCCTCAATGGACTCCTAAACCACTTAACCGATTATAATAAAATTCGCACACCATGTGCAGTTCGATCCAACTTGAGAGATAGGATAGTTTAAACATGTAGGTACCACGGGCGAAGCCGGGGCGGACCGGTAGTATGTTTATAAATATCTGTAAAAATTGTAAAAGTATAGGTTATTTACTTTTGTACATATTAAAATGATTTTTTATATCTATACGGATGTCATATGTTACAATGGTGGAAATTTGTTTCTTTTGAACATATCTATCATTTCAATGTCAATTTTTAAATGATTATCTATACTTAATATTATAAAGCTGAAGAGTTTGTTTGAATGTGCTAATCTCAGGAACTACTGGTACGATTTGAAAAATTCTTTCAGTGTTAGATAGCCCATTTATCGAGGAAGGCTTTAAGCTATATATCATCACGCTAAGCCCAACAGGAGCGGAGCAATGCGGGTAAAACCGCGTAGCACAGCCAGTACTAATATAAAATATGATATTATTTACAGAAAGGGGTCATATAACAGCACAATCGGTGGTAGCACAACTAAACATGGACCTCAGTTTAACTGACGAGGAAAAGGCCATGCTGGATAAGGATAGAGAAACAGGTATTATTTATTGATAAAAATATATTGATAAAAAATATTTTGTTTAAAATTAATCTACTATATAAAATAAGTCGGGTTTTCCTTCCTGACGCTATAACACCAGAACGCACGAACCGATTTCCACGGTTTTGCATTCGTTGCAAAAGGTCTCGGGCTCCGTGAGGTTTATAGCAAAGAAAAGGTGTCTCTGGTGGCGAAATTGAGTTCGCCGGGTTTGCTAGTTTACTTATAAGGGTAATTCTTGAAAATGGATGGACTGATTTTGATTACTTACTTGCCTTATTTTAATTTTAAATATTGTTGTTTTTTTTAATAACATTTTAGTAAATTTCGATCTTATTTCGAATAAATTTTATGCGAGTATTATAAGTTTGGAAATAAAATACTTTTGACATATAAATAAAATAAGTGAATAAATTCCGTTTGCAAACCTTCCAAACGTTTATTATTAAAAAAAAGCGTGTGAAACTTTGGCAAGATTCAAAGATACCAAAATCGTCGCCTTACTCCATGACGTGACGGTATTGTCATGACGCGACCTTGAAATTTTACTCTCGACGCGCCTAAAGAACGTTTCACTTCAAAAAAATTGGTATTGTTGAATAAAAATAACTTATTTTTATTTATAGAGGAGAAGAAATCTCGTGTGCAATTCTTGAAGACGGAAATGAAACTAATTGAATTAGACGCTAAGATAAAAACCTGTCTTTGCTTGGAGAAGGCAGACACGGAGCTTTGCTTGAAGCTCTTGGATGAATTAATGGGTAAGTGCGGTTATTTTTGTTTGTTTTAATATATATGTGTATTTATTAAAGTTAAGTTTATTATTTTATTGTGTTGAATAGATAAAACGACCATGAAGTAGTGTTTAGCCTGTTCATAAGAAAATTTCCGTGTGCCGTGTGTGAAAATTATCCTGAAATATCTTAATAATATAATATATAAATCTCGTGTCACAATGTTTGTCCTCAATGGACTCCTAAACCACTTAACCGATTATAATAAAATTCGCACACCATGTGCAGTTCGATCCAACTTGAGAGATAGGATAGTTTAAACATGTGGGTACCACGGGCGAAGCCGGGGCGGACCGCTAGTTTATTTATAAATCAAACTTTCCTTTCACAGAACTAGAAGTGAAACCGCTAATGCTGCTCAAACACCCATCATGTCTGGAGACAATAAAACGAATGCGCGCATACGTCGGTAACACGCCATCTTGGGACCTCAGTGAGAGCGCCGCGCTCGTGTTCAGTAAACACGCGCACAGGATACGGAAACTGGCGGACACTATATATAATAATATGCGGGTGTGTATGTTTATTTGTTTTATTTAGAAAGAAAGAAAGAAATATATTTGACTCCACAAAATTGCAATAAACACGATTAGCACACAATTCAGTTCAAACACAACAATAAATGTACGGTAAATTAAAAATTACAACATAATATTCCCTCAGCCCCCGGAATCACAGACACAATAAAAAATCTATTGTGTCGCGGTCTCATTGGGCCGCTCGGTGGTCAAGGGGATATAAAGAAGCCAAGAAGTGGATTTACTAGCTGTGCTCCGCGATTTTGCCCGCAGTGCTCCGCTCCTATCGGTCTAAGCGTGATGATATATAGCCTACAGCCTTCCTCGATAAATGGGCTATCTAAAACCGAAAGAATTTTCCAAATCGGACCTGTAGTTCCCGAGATTAGCGTGTTCAAACAAACAAACTCTTCTTATAGTATAGTGTTGTTACTACTTTTGGTCTTAATTCCGTCTCCTTTTGCATCGTGCGATAACAAACTTTGTTCCTATAAAAATGTCGGTAAAACCGCCATCTTGGAACCTCAGCCAGAGAGTATACAATATAGATATATATTTAAAAGAAAGATTTTTAAAGTTATAATGGTTATGAATATGGTAAATCGGGGAAAAAATCGGTTTAAACAAAGAGAAACGTGCATATTTATGAACTAAATTATTACCATTCCGTGGTATGGTAATCATTTTGAAATGATGTATGCGCGTTGAGAGTAAAATTTCATAGTCGCGTCATAGCAATACCGTCACGGCATGGAGTAAGGCGACGATTTTGGTATCTTGTCACCTTGCCAAAGCAGTTTTACTTCTGACACGTGATAAAACACTAATATTTTAATATTTTTACCTCTTACAGCAATTATTCACAACGCCCGAGGGTCTATCGTTCTGGGAGTATTTCTCTGAGCGCGTGATGCAATTCAAAAAGGTCACGAGTAATTTGTCAGCCGATGAACTTTTAGAACTGGTGCATGAACCTATTGGTATGTAATCTTAATATATATATCTCGTGTCACAATGTTTGTCCTCAATGGACTCCTAAACCACTTAACCGATTATAATAAAATTCGCACACCATGTGCAGTTCGATCCAACTTGAGAGATAGGATAGTTTAAACATGTAGGTACCACGGGCGAAGCCGGGGCGGACCACTAGTATATTATATCTTTATATCGTCTATCTATTAATTTTGTGGCTAAACCTACTAATATTATAAAATGCGAAAGATTGTATGTTTGTTTGTTACTTCTTCACGCAAAATCTCTTGTACCGATTTTCATGAAATTTGGTACACACAGAGGTTAATTTGGATATAGGATAGTGTAGGATAGTGAAAAGCTAGTTACTTTATATATATATTTATTTATTTGTCCGTTTTGGGGTTTTTTATTAATTAAAATAACTTTTTATTTCAAGATAATGTAAGCGAAGCATAATCCATATCCCTAAATAAGTAATTTTTACTTGATAACATAATAAATTTATAACATTTTAATCAGAAATGTCACAACCATCACCGCACACAATGAAGTCGGCTGTCGATTCAGCCAACGAGGTGGAAGCTAGTGTTGAGGGGCAAAAGAAAAAACCACAAGCAGGTACATTATTTAATTCTTACATACGTATTGCCGCGGATTCGCTCGCGATGTACTACGATAGAAGAACTATAATAGTATAATTTTTTGTATAACAGAGATGTAACTAAACGTATTTGAAACGGCTTGACCGATTTTTATTAAATTTGTATATATGCAATAGGTCAGCAATTCTTCTTCTTCAAAATTTTATTATAATCGTCAGTCCCTTTTTGTGTACTTTGATGTTAGATTTTAGACTACATTTCATTCAAGGAAGCTGCATTTTTATTAATTTTTATCCATATTTGTCCATATGTATATTCTGTACGTCTATATTCTATTAATCATTGTTTATATGATCGTAAAACTTATTATATTTATAGGAAGAAACAAGAAGAACGCAAACACAACGCCATCCAAACCGCCGCTCAAACGACAGAACTCTAAAAAGCAACAAAACGACAAAGAAGACAACGAAGAAGAAACAGACAAATCTGAAAACGATAAAGATAAAGAAAAAGATTCAGAATCACAAAACACAGACAGTGAAAAGACAAATGACACAGAGAAAGTATCAAATAACACAGACGATGAAGAAGAAAGCACAGAAAAGACAGAGGACACAGAAGAATCGGAGAAAGACACAGAAGAAAATAAGAATGACGAATTAAATAATGACACAGAAAAAACAAATGACGCAGAAATGGAAGTTGATGAAGATTTAAATAGTAAAGAAGAAGAATCTAAAGAAGATTCTGCGAAAGAATCTACAAAAGATTCAGAAAGCACAGACAAAGTTAAAGATAAATCAAAAGATTCAGACAAAGAAGAGACGAAAGATAAAAAGGAAAAGGACAAGCCAAAAGAGAGCGCGGACAAATCTAAAGACAGTAAAGATAAACCGAACGGCAAGGAAAAGAAAGATAACGGTGAAAAGAAAGATAGTACGATAAGCAAAGATAAAGCAAAAGATAGCACGGATAGAAAAGATAGGGCTGAAAAGCGTAAACTAAGTACGGAAAGTAAAAAGGAGCAGAGTCCAAATGCGGAAGACAAGTCGAATAAAGATAAAGATTCGGATAAAGAAAAAGATAAAGATAGCCCTAAAGAAGATGAGCCTAGAGCAAAGAGGACGAGAGAGGTAAGTTCTAACTATACTTAATCCATATAATAAAAATTAATCCCCAAATGGTAAATGGTACTCAAGAACGGCTAAACCGATTTCGTTAATTCTTACCTCGTAATAAGTATCTCGGGCGAAGCCGGGGCGCACCGCTAGTTCTACATAAAAATAAATAATGATAATTATAACAGATTGGTTTTTTCTCAGATTATTAAATTGTTTTTTAAATAAAATTCGAAACGGTCCGTGAACTTATAATAAGAGCTATAGAACTGCAGAATATAATAGAAATTCTAATTTCTATCCACTTATAACTCAAAAATAGAACAAGAATTATAAACTACTTGCTTTCCGCCCGCGGCTTCGCCCGCGTTTTCAACCCGCATAGTTCCCGTTCCCGTGAGATTTCCGGGATAAAACCTATCCTATGTGTTAATCCAGGTTACCCTTTATATGTGTGCTAAATTTAATTGTAATCGGTTCAGTATTATTTGCGTGAAAGAGTGACAAACACACACACATCCTCACAAACTTTCGCATTTATAATATATTAGTTATTAGTTATAAATAACATTATACATATTATAAATTTATAAATTACCTAATATATATTATAAATTACCTATTTTATAAATAAAAAAAAACTGACTGCTAATCCATACTAATATTATAAATGCGAAAGTAACTCTGTCTGTCTGTCTGTTACTCAATCACGCCTAAACTACTGAACCAATTTGCATGAAATTTGGTATGGAGATATTTTGATACCCGAGGAAGGACATAGGCTACCTTTTATTGCGAAATATGTACCACGGGCGAAGCCGGGGCAGACCACTAGTTATTCATAAACATAGGCAATATATTCATATTCATAATTTTGTTATCCTCGGTGTGAAACGGGGAAAAGTGGCTAGATAATTATAATTTTAAAAATATCCATAATCTTATAAAATATATATATATATATTTTTGTGTATATTAATTAGTTATTAATATGGATTTTATTATATTTTTCAGAGCAAGAAGACTGAACCGCCACCGCCGCGATCGCCGACAAAAAGGAAGTCGAAAGCTTGAACAAAATATTAGAAATTAATTTAAGTTGTTTTCTTAACGGACTTGCATGAATTGTATGAAAATATTTGATTTTTATTGATATTATTTTATCAGGCTTTGTATGTGAAAATCGAAGTTTTTGTCTATACAAGGTATGGTGTAAATGTAAGGGGAAATGATTTTGTAGATTTTCAATATAAAAACGTAATTTATTGCATTAAAAAATTGTATTTTCATAAGGGGTCATTTTAATAATAAAAGTCGATTAGAATATTCACTATCAATAACTTTAACAAATGAAAAAATATAACAAATTTTAAAAGAATACCAATTGTAAAAACACCATCGATTCCTGCAAATCCGTTACGAATGTCGCAGTCCACGTTTATATAGAAAATTATTTTAAGTATTAAAAAAAAACTATAGATAGAAATAAGGTGCATATTATGAGTACATAACACTTGACATTCATGCAATTTTTTAAATAAATAACATTATTTAGATTTTCAGTAAATTTTCACACAAACAATCTCTTGACTATAGAAAAAAACATCAAGAAGGAAATTCAAGTTTAGTGTAATAGATATAACTTACAAAAACCTATAAAAATATCTAATATAATTATTAATATGTAGTTTTTGGTTTCTACAAATCTCAATTTTTCCTGTAAGGAAAACAGACATAATTATGCATAGTTTAATTTTATGTATAAATTGAAAAAATAACCTTATACGTAATATTAAAAATAAAACCTTTCAAAGGTTTCATAAAAATCATTTTAAAGACAAATAAAATAATTGTTCTCTTAATTTTATGAAAGATTCGTTCGGCGAATAAAAAACATGAATAAGAAAATTATCACATAAGAATTGCATTAATGTTACTCGTTGAAAATTGTATACAAAAGTAATTAAATGACGCAGTTCGTTTTGTATAAAAATAAGTTATTTTCTGAGGCTAGGCCGCATTGTATGCAAAATTTGTAAATCTATAAAAACTTTAACACATCTTAAATATTTTGACTTTTAAAATGTATTCAGGATTTAAAAATTAAAAACGTGTTTTTTTAAGATGTGTCGAAGTTTTTGTTTATTCTGTGCTTCCTTATATTTTCAATTTTTTTAGAAGCATAAATTGTTTGTTAAAAAAAAATAAGAATTTACTGCCATGCAACTCATACGATATCGTATTTCTAACAATACTTATGTATTTGCCTTTACAAATAAGATGACTTCAACTGTTTTCATAGTATAATATAAAATAGAGATAATTTTTGGTATAAAAATATACCCATATCAAAACTGAATACGGTTAAAGTATATTTTAAATGGAACGTATATAAATTATGTTAAGTTACGAAGTACACACATTTATATTTTTTATTTAGTTATACAATCGTGGACTGTTTATTGTTGTAAATATCTACAAATTCGGAAATAAAGATTTTTTTTCTATTATATCTGTGGTTTTATTTTGTCATTTTGTAGTAAAATGTATACGCAAAACACGTATTTTCTATGCTTTCATTATAATGGATACCTACTATTATAGAAAATATGTACAAAACTACTATAGAAAATATACTCTACTCATTTCAAGTTATGTTTTCACGTTTACTACTGTAGTTACATACGTCAGACGATTTTACTATGTCAACTCATGAGTCTTGGTAGAAGCACAGATCTGATCAGCAGTTTTTACTAGAAAGTGTCAATTTAACATACATGATTGCATTCATTCATTAATGGTACACTGTGTGTTAGGAGGATTAGTTAAAACTAGCTTTCCACCCGCGGCTTCGCCCGTGTTTTCAAAGAAAAACCCGCATGGTGGGATTTCCGGGATAAAACCTATCTTAAGTGTTAATCAAAGTTACTCTCTATAAGTGTGCTTAATTTCATTGTAGTCGGTTCAGTAGAATTTGCGTGAAAGAGTAACAAACCCACACATTTACATCCATCCTCACAAACTTTCGCATTATAATTAAGAGTCCTAATACAAAATTGCGCTGGACGAAAGCTAGTATTTTTACGTTTTAACGCATCGTGTAGTCGAGTAGAAAAGGCTGAAAGCGCTCAAAGTGGAAACATTATAGGACCTTATTATCTCGTTATCGTCTACTCCACCAATTCTAATCTAATATCGTGGGCTTCCCGCCTACTACGCGCGGGAAAAACGTACTTTAGTAATTTTGTGTCTGACGGAGCATCGCAACACGTCCTACTCCCTAAAGCGCGGAGCGCGGTCTGCCGTAACAGCGTTTGCACTTTGCGCTCCCGTATATAATCGAAAATTCTAGAGAACTTTAAAATATTCCATTACTTTCATAAATCATATAATATGTATTTTTTTGATTGCAAATTTTTAAGCATAAATCTATCATTTAATGAGTATTTTTTATTTATTTTTTACTCTGTTGTATGTTTTAGAAATTCGACGCCAAATACACATAAAATTTCATCAAAGTAAGGCTATTTTAACTTAGATTTTCTTTGAATTTTTGAATAAAAGTACTTAAATTGCCTCGAGCATATTTTAGGATGTCTCAGTGTCTTTACTGTTGTATATTTTATATGAAAACTTCTTCTTTTAAATTCCGTGTAAACTACAAAGACACGAACGTCCCGCATGGAAAAAATTGAAACACGCCTCAGGTTATTGGCTATTAAACAAACTGGACAATGAATATCAATAAATTGTCTCGAGCATATTTTAGATATTGAATGAATCTTTAATTTAAGATAATAAAACACATTGTTACTAATTTAGTTTTGTTAAACGAGCGCCTAAAGAATTACAGAAACAAGTCAAAATCACTCTAAAATCGATATGGCCTCTTAAATTACCTAATAATACAAATGAAAAGTGACCATATTATAATTATTTTTATTCTCAAATTCATAGTTTGAATTCTGATCATCATGGATACAAAAATAAAACACAATGTAGCTTATAAATATATTTATTTTGAATAACATATTATCTATAATAGCGTCGCGGTCGACGTCTGTTTTCTGCTGGGTACATTTGACGAATTTTCTTAACGTTTTCAGCCGCTTCATTTCTTACTGAAATAAATAAAACAAGTTAAAAATATAATCAAATTATAGGTACTATAAAGGAATAGGTATACTTTTAATTACTCATGGCATATAATAATATCTGTCCTACTGTCCAAAAGCCATGTTTTCAAATTCCTAAATATATTGTGAAATAGCAAAGCAAGACAATTTGATAATATAAAATATTTCAATGGTATTTTTAAGTGCAATCTGGGTACCAAAGTTTATATTTTAATGATTACAATGAACATTTAGTTAGATTAGGAAACACAAACTAGACATACGAAGCGAATATTAAATTCTTAAACATTTCATCATTTTAGGTGACTGCAGTACCTACATAAACAAAACTTATTCATAATGCGGGAATCGAACCCGGTCGCTTTGAAAAAACTCTAATTTGTTGTGTAACAAGAAAAATAATAAGGATATTGTTATGCAAATACATACCTACTTGAGATTTCGTAATGCTAATATAGGAATTTAACTTACATTCATCAGAGACGTTCTGTGGCATACCGTACATGTTAAAACCGATACCACTACACCCGACATACATAGGATATCTCGATGATTTTGTAGATTTATTTTCCATATCCGTTCTCGGGTAAGGCGTGTAACGTCCTTGAAATAATTCCAAATAATTATTCCCTTGTGGAATTATATGGTTTTTATTACTTCGCCTAGGTTTATACTCATTGTTTTTATTTGTGATATTTTGTGAATAGAGTCCACGACTTTTAGCTTCATCTTCGTCAATAAATTCGAAATCAGACGAATGGTAACTTAACCTATCGCTATCTAACGATATTGTTTCTAAACAGTCGGTTTCATCATCGCCAGAACTTATAATAATATCCTTTGCGTTCTCCTCTTTTATATCTAATGACATGCTACGCTTTACTTTACTTAAAGTTTTGTAATTTTTTTCGAGCAAAGTTTTAAGTGGAGGTTCGTCTTTCACTGTACTTTGCGAGGGAATTGTATCGTCATAGTGTATGGGCAATTCGTAGTTATTAATATAAATATGCGCTGCATTTTCACTGCTTTGTAATAAATTAGTATTAGAATGTGATTGGTTTTCCATTGTACCACATTGAGTCGACAAATAATTATTACAATCTGCATTTTCATTTTTTAAACGATTAAGAAAATTTTTGAAATCATCTAAATACGTTTTATATTGGACGATTGGAAAATTTTCAAATTTTGCTGTAGGATTCATTTCAAGAAATTTATGCTTCACTATAATACTTATGACTGAAAATCTGTTGATTTTAAAATTGTAAATTAGAATGCATGTAGACATTTAATTTTTATACTTCTATAGAATAATACATAATAAGCTTCTACTACGATTGCAATATGAATAAATTCTTCATTGACTTACCTATCAAATAAGTACCTATCAATCAATCATCAAATAAGTATTCAATTTTATTTTTTATAATTTAATCGCTAACTTATATTAATAATAATAAGTTATTAGTTAATGTTATTATAATATGTATCTAACACGCTAACGCTATTAATTTGCCTTCATAATATTTTGGAGGGAAATATTCATAGACATAGACAATATTTATTTTTCTTCATCGACTACCAGGTGATGGCTGAATATGCAGTGGCCACATAATACTTGCCATCTACAAATAACTTAAAACTCTGTGCTTAAAACTAAAATAAAAAATAAATACATATTGAATTACGACGAAGAAGCTTATATCTAATTACACAGGAGATTTCAGTATGAACATTAACTTGACGCCTGTATGTTTTTTTATCCCTTTCACACCGAGGTAGTTAGTTAGGTGTGAAAGGGATAAAAAAACATACAGGCGTCATTCAAGGTCATGTTTTCTTGTAACAAGTTAATGTTCATACTGAAATCTCCATTGTATTAATAAGCTTCTTGATTACGACATTACGACGATTTAAATTCTAGACTGTAAGCTTTTATGCATAACGTTTTTTTTCTATTTATAAAATTCTTTATAATGGTCCGGGAGCCAGCAGCAGATTTTATGACCAAGTTCCTCTCAAGCGGTAATTAGTAAAATGCATCAAAGTATAGTATTATGAAGCCTCGTGAACGTCAGCTGGAGCTCGGTTGGGGGGAAGAGCGATTGTAGCCTCCCGTATCAGCTGACGGTTTTTCCACCAAGATACAGCCAGCTGACATATATATTTATCCACAGTTACATATAAGCTATCATCAGGTAAATTTTTGTTTGAGAGGAAATAACGGAAAATAAATTTTTCTTTAAATTTAACTTTCATGTTCGAGACACCAGCTGACGTATAATACACCATGTTGTAACCAGCTGACCATTTTTTTTCGTTGAGATATTGGGTTAGCTACAATTTGACAAATTTTTAGCTGAGAGGAAATGAATGAATGAATGTATTTTTTTTCCTATGTGCGTGTGAGGCTCACCCCCCAACCGAGCGCCAGCTGACGTTCACGAGGCTTTATAATACTATACTCTCATGCGTCTGACGAATTATCTCTTGAGAGGAAATAGTTAACCAAATTTGCACCTGGCTCCCTAACCATAAGGGTCTTTGTTCACACACGTACTCATATGATTGCACTATAATGGTGTAGGTACATTTTAATTATTGGCGTATCTTCCTATCAAAGCTGTAAGGTACAACTAAATAAGGTACCTAGGTTACAAATGGTTATAAATAAATAAAAAAAATATTCTTTAAACAAATACAAAATAATTACTTACTTTAAAAATAATTTTCGCAAATTGTAAAAGCTTACAGTTATGCGTATCATAATTAAAAAAGAAAACATAAGGCTTAGTCTTGTGGTTAAACAGGACATAAAAAAAAAACAAACAATACATTTTTACAACGTTTTATTTAATAATAAAATGCATGTAGGTATATTATATTATTTTAATGGACTATTGTACACCCATTTGATTACATATATAATATAGCCAAATATATTTAATATAGCCAAAACTATGGCAGTGCAGTGTTGGTCATATTTTGTTACACCATAGACATTATTTTTTATAGAATGGAAAAAAATGCTTATCGCTCATGGAGCCAAAAGAACTTAAAAACAATTAAACCTAAAGATTATAATATTTAATTGAGAAGATTGTCACTTTTTGCCCGATTTCTTTATACCGCCTTGAGTGAGAGGACCTTTCTGTGTAGCCTTTGCTTTTGCTTCCTGGAAAAAACAACATATTTTTTAAATAAAAAAAATGTTTTAAAAATACTATTGTGATCGAGTTTCTTTCATTTGTCTAGTTTCTGAGTAAAAAGCTTACTTCCTTACATTAAGAACACAGAGGAATGTGAAAAATATATTACTTAAGTATTTTTATACTGATTTTTCAACCAAAAATGTATGTGGCAGAATTATTCAAATGAGTTCAGTAGTTCCTGATATTAGCGCAATCAAACAAACAAACTTGTTAGTTTATTAACAACTAGCTGTGCCCAGTGCTCTGCTCTAAGCATATAACCTTCCTCGATAAATGGGCTATCTAACACCGAAAGAATTTTTCAAATCGGACCAGTAGTTCCTGAGATTAGCGCATTCAAACAAACAAACTTTTCAGCTTTATTAATAATGATAAAATACCTGTAATGCCTTTTGTTGTTCCTTCAATTTCTGCTTTAGCGCCAAGTCATCATCGTCCATCTCTTTTGATGATTTCTTTGGTGCTTTCAACGGTTTCTTCTTGCCACCTTCACGGCCAGACATCTGTGAAAATGGTATTAAAGTTATGGTTAAAATCTTTATAACGTATGTTATTTCTAGAAAAAAAAAATCTAAAAATATATATTAAATATTCACTATTTTTCAAACAACAACAGTTGCACTAACTAAATATTTTATTATTAACTCAGGCCCCGGAATCACAGACACAATAGAAAATCTATTGTGTCATGGACCGATCGGGCCTTTCGGGGCTCAATGGGTTAAATGTTAACTAGCATTTGACCTGCTTTGTCTAAAACCAAATAAATTATATACTAAAACCTTCCTTGAGAATCACTTTATCTATAAAAAAAAAACCGTATCAAAATCCATACAAAGGGACATAGGGACAGAGAAAGCGACTTTGTTTTATACTATGTAGTGATTACATACAATGTTCATGCTCTCACAACCTCATATAATATTCTATACTCATTTATTTCAGTAAAGTGTCCTTGGATCTCTTAAATATAACAAAGTATGATTTAATGGTAAGTGTTAATGAGGAATTCATGAACCACAAGTAGACTATAAATTAGATTACATTATGTCATCATCTATATATATACTTATAAAAATGAAACCCTTATGCCTTGAAGTACGAGGATGGTTCTTATGTAGAGAAAACGTAAATATGTACCACGGGCGAAGCCGGGGCGGACTGGTAGTTTATAATAAAATCGTAGGAAAGTCAAAACTATGATATGATACAAACTATGATACATGATTATATATTTAAAATAATACTCAATAGGGCATGATCTACAATAGATACCGAAGCCAAAAATATAGTTTTTAGAATTTTTGTCTGTATGTATGTCCGGGCTAAACTCAAAAAGTACTGAAATTACTTAAAATTTGGTACAGAGAAAGCTTGAGACCGGAGGAAGGACATAGAATAGGTTTTATATGGAAATCCCAAGAGAATGGGAACTATGCAAGTTTTTTTTTGACTATGTGGGCAAAACCGTCGGAAAGCTAGTTATAACTTTATTGTATGGATATTCAGTTAAGAGATCTATACATTTAAGAATGAATGTTTGTAGCGACACCTCGCTCTGAATCGCGCAAGCGAAATGTTTTCGCTACAGAGCTATATATACAACTTTCCGACATCATCCATCGGGGCCTTCACGGCCGGCCAGTCGAGTAGACTGGTCGAGGATCCTCCCTTTTTCGATGGAGGAATTCCACCTTCCTTCCTCCACAATGTTTGACTGTAAGGCGTATATAGAATGGTAATTTTATACATTTGACCATGTGATGATCTTCCAGGAAGTTTACATGTAACCATGAAAACTTCCCTACATAAACATAAGTACGGCCAATGGCTACATACAACATAAGTACGGACAATACAGCGGTGAAAGCACTGGCCTTTTAGTCATTGTTTTCACCATACGCTGAGTCCATAGCCTTTTCGTAGTAAACTGTTATTTTTCTTGTGTATTTTTTTGTGTTTGATTTTTACTGCGAATAAATTCTTATTCTATTCAATGTATGACCGTTTTCCATAAAGATAGTTGATTTATAAATTCTTTGAGAAGTATGTTGGTAGTACAGTACCTATATAATATTGCAAAGTATTCATATTATACATATATTTATATTATCTGTAGTTTGCTAAGTAATTTTATTTTATTAAGACTTCATTTTGACTTCTTTAAAGATGTATGATATAAATTGTAGTTGTTCATCAGCAGAGTTTATTTAATATTTAAATAAACAAAGCAGTATATCAAAATTAGTTTAGCATTTAGCGTTAAACGACATTTCATACTCAGAATATGCCGGTCTGAATAAATGCATGATTAGATTGTGTAAAAAAAAACAAAAAGTACCTTTGTATTGCTAACCTAGTTTGTATTAGTAGCGGTACTAACTAACTAGGCAATAGCCTTGTTTTATACAATTCGTATGATGAAAAAAAGTTAAAAAAGTTCCAAATATCTAAATAATCGCTATACTATGTACTTACTTTAATTAATTTTAAAGATATGCGTTCAATTTAACTCGAAATAAGCACACGACACGAATCACGATTCCGGATTTTGTAAAAATGACAAACGCCAATTATTGACATTGACATTGAAATTTTGATTTGACAGATAAAAAATAACGTAAAACTTATATAGATCTGTGGAAAAAAGAAATAAAAGTCTATGGTTATTTGAAAAAATATATATAAAAACCAAGATAAAAACCAATCCTCTCAAAGTGTCGTCCCACCGATTAATTCTTACCTATTTATATGTATGGCATACAATTTGCATGCGACATTTATATCCTTCTATACTTTCCGCCAGCGGCTTCGCCCGCGTATTCAAAGAAAAACCCGCATAGTTCCCGTTCCCGTGGGATTTCCGGGATAAAACCTATCCTATGTGTTAATCCAAGTTACCCTCTTTGTGTGCTTAAGAGTCCGTATACAAAATTGCGCTGGACAAAAGTTGGTATTTTAACGTTTGAATTTTGTGTCTGACGGAGCAGCGCAACACGTCCTACTCCCTAGCGCGGAGCGCGGTCTGCCGTAATCCGTTAGTGATTGCGCTCACGTATATAATCGAAAATTCTAGAGAACTTTAAATTATTCCATTACTGTCATAAAACATATAACATTATACATACATTTCATGGAATTTTCATGGAATTTTCATGTCATTTTCATGTCATTTTCATGGAATTTTCATGACATTTTCATGGAATTTCCATGGAACGTTCATGGAATTTTCATGACATTTTCATGGAATTTCCATGGCATATTCATGGAATTTTCATGGAATTTTCATGTCATTTTCATGGAATTTTCATGGAATTTCCATGGCATATTAATGGAATTTTCATGGTATATTCATGGAGGTTTCATGGCATTTCTAGGGCATTTTCATGGCATATTCATGGAATTTTCATGGAATTTTCATGGCATACTCATGGAATTTTCATGGCATTTTCATGTCATTTTCATGGCATTTTAGTGGCATTATCATGGCATATTCATGGAATTTCCATGGCATATTCATGGAATTTTCATGGCATATGCAGGGCATTTTTATGGCATTTTCGTGGCATATTCAAGGAATTTTCATGGCATTTTCATGGAATTTTCATGGAATTTCCATGGCATAATCATGAATTTTCATGACATTTTCATGGCATTTTCGTGGCATTTTCATGGTATTTTCATGGAATTTTCATGGAATTTTCATGGCATTTTCATGGAATTTTTATGAAATTTCCATGGCATATTCATGGAATTTTCATGCATTTTCCATGGAATTTTCATGGAATTTTCATGGAATTTTCATGGAATACCCATGGCATATTCATGGCATATTCATGGAATTTTCATGGATTTTCCATGGAATTTTCATGGAATTTTCATGGAATTTTCATGACATTTTCATGGAATTTTCATGACATTTTCATGGAATTTCCATGGAACGTTCATGGAATTTTCATGACATTTTCATGACATTTTCATGGAATTTCCATGGCATATTCATGGAATTTTCATGGAATTTTCATGGAATTTTCATGACATTTTCATGTAATTTTCATGGAAATTTCATGGAATTTCCATGACATTTTCATGGAATTTCCATGGCATATTCATGGAATTTTCATGGAATTTTCATGACATTTTCATGGAATTTTCATGGAAATTTCATGGAATTTTCATGGTATATTCATGAAATTTTCATGGATTTTCCATGGAATTTTTATGGAATTTTCATGACATTTTCATGGAACTTTCATGGAATTTTCATGACATTTTCATAGAATTTTCATGACATTTTCATGGAATTTTCATGACATTTTCATGGAATTTCCATGGCATATTCATGGAATTTTCATGGAATTTTCATGACATTTTCATGGAATTTTCATGATATTTTCATGACATTTTCATGGAATTTCCATGGCATATTCATGGAATTTTCATGACATTTTCATGGCATTTTCATGGCATTTTCACGGCATTTTCATGGTATTTTTATGGCTTTTGCATGGCATTTTCATGGCATTTGCATGGCATTTGTATGGCATGTGTGGATACGCCATTAGGTGTGCCAGGGTTTCATCCAAGCCAGCGCCGTCCATGAGGAAATCACGACGTTGAATAGATTCAAGTTTTTATTTGCTGAATGTATGCAAAGCGCATTGAAGGCATTGAGGAAGATTAGATTAGAACACGTTTACAAGCCATCTTCTTGAATTTCTGGATCTGAACAATATAAGAGAGTAACATGAACAATGATGAACTTTCACAAATAATTATTATTGATACTTACTGTATAGGACATAGGTCAAAAACCAGATTCACAAATCCTGGAACAGTCTCGGGACCTTAACTCAACATTGAGGGCTAATTATTGCCTAATATCTATAGCACAGATAATATAATTGTAAGAGTTATATTCAAAATTTATTACGACAGTGTGTTGCCGTCCTCAAAATTAAAGTTCAAGTAGGTATTCTAATAGTGTCAAATGTTTAAATTGCCTACATCACCTGCTATGACCCAATAAAATTGGGCTTTTATGTTTTAATTATTTCTAGTTTTTAATTAAACCGCTGCGTCAAAAAATAGTAATTTCCATACGCTTTGAACTTCCCTACGTGATGTGAAGTCGTTGCCATGAAATTATTAAAAAAATAAGGCGTAGTCTATGAATAAATGTAGGTGCAGTTGAAGCGTGTAACCATGTATTTCTGTATTACGAAGGTACTAGGTTGCCCTTTGATAGACCCCCATCCTTAGTTCGATAGATCAGGGTTGGCACATGAGTAAATTTTTTATTATTTAGAATGAAATATAATCAGTAAATCGTAATTGAATACGAAAAATAAAATATATCTACTTGTATTATCTTCTATCTATCTTATATATCTACTTGTATCTACTTGTATTATTTCGTATTTGTAGGGGAGTGAACGAATTTCTATTATGTGTTCAAAATGTTTTTATTGTATATTCATTTTCATAACCCACTTGAACAAAGTTTTAGAGCCTATAAAAGTATAGTTGTCAGTACACGATCTTTTTCTTAACTACCTACCTATATACCTACATATTTTTTTTTTCACGAACAAAGTTACGATGTGTAATTATTATAATAGTTTAATTCTCAATGTCGGTTAACTTAGGATGTAATTTTAAAATTAGCTCAGTAAGAGCTAGCGCGCACGAGCAACTTTGTCTCCGCAACTATTTTGTCTCTCCACCCATGGGCTAGTATGAAAGTGCGCGCATGTAGCGATGCAACTCCTGGGGAGTAGCATACAAATAGGCATGACGAAAGATTTTTAAATCCTCTTCCATAATGTGTGTATACGTTTACTATACAAGAAAAACCCTATATTTCGGTAATATACTTAAATTTAACGAAGATAAAAGCCATTTTCCAAAAAATATTTATTAACTGTGCCAAAACAGCTCGCAGGTGTCATGGCGTAGGCGTGACGTCACACTTTGGTAAATACGTAATTATTTGAACGCATTGCGAAAAAAATTAAAAAAATATTTATTTAATATGTGTTATAGAAACGAATTTCAAAGTTTATAAGTGGTGTGCAGTATTGCAGTGTGAATCCACATAAAAATAATGCTCAAAAATGAGTTAGTAATTATTTCAAGCGAGAAAATAATAAGAAATGATTGTATAAAGTTGGCGCGGAGAACCCCGAACCATGTATTCGTGAATTCGCAATTATATTTCTGTTCTGAGTCGATAAAGCATATGTGAAACAATAGAAAATAAATAAAAATGCGTATTCTCAACATATTCATAACAACAAAAAACATCTGACGTGAGTTGTTTACTTAAGGGGGCGCATAAAGCAAAATAACCAATCTTCTATTAGATGATACGTGTAATATGCAAGACCAAATCTAAAAAATAAAATATATATCAAACTAGATGATATGTTCAACGATTCTGTTTAATCAAAAACATAAAATATTAAAATTTACTCGATAAAAAAAATCACCAAGTTAGCTCTAATTTTCACACTTTTACGTTTTCTACTTGACATGGTAATACTTATTATGATTTTTTTTTTCATAAACAATTATATTAAAACATTTGCAAGATATTTGTCAGAGCATTTTGTGTAATTACTTTTAGTTTTGGTTTTATCTGCGATAAACCACTTTTGGCGCTCTTTTTTTCTCGAGATAAACGTTTGATTTTGTCACGATAAAAGTGGTTTATCGCAGATAAAACCAAAACTAAAAGTAATTACACAAAATGCTCTGACAAATATCTTGCAAATGTTTTAATATAATTGTTTATGAAAAAAAAATCATAATAAGTATTACCATGTCAAGTAGAAAACGTAAAAGTGTGAAAATTAGAGCTAACTTGGTGATTTTTTTTTATCGAGTAAATTTTAATATTTTATGTTTTTGATTAAACAGAATCGTTGAACATATCATCTAGTTTGATAGATATTTTATTTTTTAGATTTGGTCTTGCATATTACACGTATCATCTAATAGAAGATTGGTTATTTTGCTTTATGCGCCCCCTTAAGCGTGACGTCACGCGTGTTTTAGTCAAAATGGCCAACTGCAGTATTTCAATGTTTTATTTTATTGATAATCTCATTAATCCTAATGTTTTTAAGATTTCTAAGTCACTATATGTAATTTATCTATTATACATTTTCCCTTAAAAACACTAATACGATCATTTATGGATACTGTCGTCATGCTTATTGATGGGAGAGACAAGAGTTGCTCGTGCGCGCTAGCTCTTAACTCTGTATAAATTCTGAGCAAAATTAATACTTTGATGATTATAATAACAGACTTATGACTCATTACTATTACTTCCAATAACAATAATAAGAATTAAATGAATAAAATTTACGATTTTCTAGGCAAAAAAATGATAAAATATTTTTTTTTAATTACTCAACATGTCAATTATTTTTTTCTAATCTACCAGTGGCATCCCTAAAGCTAGACTCCCCTAGGGTACTACAACAATAGAACCGTGGGGTAGTAATTAAAAAAAACGTGATACGAGGCTAGGGTGTGAATTTTCACGCGTTTCCACTCAATACGTGACATGTAGGCTGTTTGTGGACTAGGCTGTATTGGTATTTGACAGTGACGTTTATTAATTCCCGCCAATGGGCTATGCTTATTTAGAAAAAAAATTGAGTTAGATACTTACCATGCCGTCGCGTATTCCAACTCAAAAAAAATCGTGATTTTACGGGATTAATGTAAATAAAAGTAGCGCAAGAAAAAAATACGTACCTAATTAAAATGTAAAGAACTTTTTCATCCATTGTACATATTATTTTGTAAATACTGTATCCTCTATTCTTCTCCAAGATTACCTATATCCACGTCTTGTAATATAATGCTTTACCTATATCTATGTATATAGGATAAAAATTGTCTCATTGGTGCGAAATAGTTTTACTGCCCATATTTCGTTATATATTAGTATAATAACTAGACGTCTTTGCGTGAAAGATTAACATACTTTTAACGATCTGTTTATAATACATAATATAATATATATTATTATGTAGGTGTTGTTCTAAAGTACATAATATATAGTTAATAAATAGTGTGTCATAAAAATGACTGCTAAAAACGCGGCGTTTAAAACGTTCATGTATAAAATACCAATACTATAACATCACTGAAGTAGTATTTTTATATACTACGCATGTATAATACACTAAATATTTATACGTAGGGGATTGAAGAGACATTTCAATCATGTTAAATAAATTAATAGAATTATTGTAGAAATGTTTATAAAATAACTGCAGAGATTTTATCTTAGTTAGGTAAGTAAGTAATATTAAATACTAAAATGAATTAGAAAATCATATTTGTGCCTTGTATTACGCTCGCTATCACGATTTATAAAGTTATAATAGTTGCAATGACACTTAAGTTTCAAGGGTATATTATTATTTCAAGTGCTTTCCCTTCAGGGCCCATCGAAAATTTCCTTACTGTATACCTACATAATATGCATACATTCTTTCACATCTGCCAGGTTGAGTTTATCTAAGACAAACATACAAAAATCAAATATTACTTCTAATATATGCGCGTAGATGTAGATATGGATGTAGCAAAAAATTTATACTACGAAAAAATTGAAAAGAAAAACAGTACTTTTCTGTGTTGTTTTGATTAAATATAAGAAAATACCCGAAAAATACTCAATTAATTAAGGTATATTTCACGTAAATGTTATTTTCATTTCTAATACAGAGAATATAATTTTTAATGAAAAAAATTTAGTTTAAAAAAATACAGATATAAAACTCAGCCGATAAAATGAATATCGCAAATAAACATTTTTTCATTTGTGCTTCGCAAACAGGAGAGCATTTTTAATAAATCCACTTGGAATCTAAAACTAAACTGGTTGAAATGTTTCATTTTATGTACACAGCAAAAATAGTTTATTAAAAAGTCAATATTTGTTGAACCAAAAACTGTACGGTTTGTACACGCAGCGATGGCTTGGCAACACTGCGCAACTTTTTAAATAGTGGTAGTAGTAGTGAGATTTAAATACTACTTTTATCATGCTTTTTATTGAACTTCTTTATCGGGGTTGGAAAAAAATTTAGACAACGTGAAAACACGACAAAAAGTAACATTTTTTCGTTACGCGTGAAATTTTTCCGTTACGCGCCATCTTTTTCTTAACCCTACCACGCGTGATTCGCCGTATTTCTGTAAAGTTGCATATAGTAAATTGTTTTTTGAAAAATAAGGTCATAAAAAAGTTTCACTTCTTACGTGTGTACACTAGTAGGTACACGCAAACATTTTTTTTATTACAATATGAAGGTATTCGTCACAATATGCGAATAGAGTGTCCAAATTCTACGAATGCTTGAAGTGTTTTAGTTAATATTTTTATTTCTTAAACATAATATGATTTTGGAAATCAATGACCACATATATGTACGTGTGTGTAAAAAATAACTGTGTAAAAAATGAAATATACCCTGTGATTATTAAAATTGTAATCAATATCAAGTTTGTTTGGTCTACTCATATTTTTCGATGGAGACTTCAGATATACTTGATACTTTGTATAAACATTTTTGAAAATTAAAATAACAGTTAGTGTAGATGACCCGAACAGTCACGAGCATAATAAGCCATAAATAATTAAAATAAACACATCTAAACAAAAAGTCGCTCCACAAGTTGCCACCCATGTGCTATACGCCTTAAACCCACCATTTGTCGTCACTGAAAACCTATTTACCACCGCACATAAGGAAAATGCGTACATGTGCTCAAGTGTGCGTGAGTTGTGCGTATTCCGTTATGAACGAGTGTGCGTGTGCGTTGGGACACGGCACGGTTTGGAATCTCGTGAAAATGTTTTAAAATATTGTAAATTCAAATTACAGACAGGTTAAAAGGTAGATATTGAGCGTTTTCAAAAAAAAGTGTACCCCTCACTTTCGGCCTGTCCCCTGTGTTTCAAGTCGAATAACAAGTAAAATTTATATGATGGCTAATTATTTTAATGCTTGAAAAGTATTAAATACATCATAATTTGATAAATGCAAACAATTAATTCACGGAAACATTGCGTACTATTTTTTAAATAATCATTTTTAAAACTAAAGTGTCAGTTTTTGGCGTGTCCCCATCCAAGTTCTTCGATGTTAGAGAAGCGATACTAAAAAGTTTTATACCAAGGTACCATAAGTTTTAGTGTCGTTTAAAAGTACATTTATTTGCGAATCGTCGCATGTAGTTCATAATTAAGGCCTTATAATCGTTTAAAAGCAATTTGATTTCCAAAAATATCTTAAAAAGTGGTACCGACCGGACATGTCGGGTTTATCACGGCTAATAATGCCACTTACAAATTTTAGATTACTATTTGAATTTTATAAATGGCAAAATTATCGTTTACTTTCACCATCCGCCAATTTAAAAAAGCTTATTTTCAAATACAGTTCGAGTAAAACAGAAGTGTTTTGTGAGTGCAACGGCCGTTGCAATTTCTACTGTCTGGTTTGAGACATATTATTACTTGATACAGGTAAGTAAACATCGTTTAAATACTTTCAGAAGATGAGCAATATATTCATTAACCGTTATTTACATTTGATAATCAGTGTAGGCACATTTTTTCGTCAGAATATAATTTTGACTAAAAACTGAAAAGAAAACGTCACGTCAGTTTTGCAACATTTTGCTTCGTGACCTATAGGCTGACAAGAAAAGTCGCAAAACTGCAGCATAAAGCCAAGTCTAGATTGTCATTGTAATATTCTTCATAATTATTATAATTTTTTCATATTTTTAAGTTTCACTAATCTCGGGACCAAAAAGGACATGTATAATTTGCAAAAAATGGTATTGCAATGAATGCGTTGGTCAGCAGGTATACCCTGAATACTTAACACGTTCAAGACGGGGCCCGATTTTGGCAACTTATCGTTGGGCCGGCATAGGGCTTACAAGACCTTTTGGTGAACTTCATTTACGGCCGGCATCAGGTGGAAAGGACCTGTTACACCTTTTGACATTAAAATCAAATGTGTCATCCAGTTGAAGACTTTTTTGAATATTCTTTCTTGAAATGTATTGTTATTGAATCACTGCATAACAACATTAGACCCGTTTTTGAAAAAAATATCATTAAAGGAGGTTAAATTAGTAGTAAAATTATAGGATCTTATACACCTGATCCCGGCACTAGTGAATATGATTGCTAGTGATGTCAAATGAATCGACTATATAATTAAAAAAAATCTATTTATTTTTACCTCAAAAACAGTATGCGCTACATTATAATTTATAACAGCTATGACAATACGAGGGTGAATCAAAAGGTTCTTGGAATCACTATAAAAATGTAAAATCTATTTTCCAAAATTATTCTATTTTGTAAAAATTTTTTTTCTAACTATCAAAAATCTCAACCACGGCTACCATTGCCGCATCATAATCGTAAAATTTTGTTAGATATAATTATAATAATAGATATCAATACAATATCGCAACGTCTAATTATTATGCACATCACTAATTAACTGACCTGTCACCAAGGGCCGGCTATCGGGTTATCAGGCATCGGGTCTTTTAGATCCGATATCCGTCCTGCAAGGACAAAATTTCTTTGCAGGCCGTATCAGGTCTTTAAGATCCGATACAATATTTTTCCTTTTATGGTTACTATTTAGTGGCAGAATACCAGTCAATATATCTGTCACACTCTCACTACAAAAAATCCTAAAGTAAACTACCCCGGCCCATGCGATAGCAATAGAAATCTCTCTCCGGCCCGCGCGAATAGTTCACTTGAGGTGTTTTCGACCCGATGCCGTACTGAACGTGTTAATATGTGATACATGTATGGAAAGTTAAAAGGTGTAGGTAGTGTAATTCTGAGTTTTACCCTAAAATTGATGCTGTGTCAAACTGTGTGTTGGTGTATTTTTTTTATGAGACTAAAATAAAATTTTTGTAAACGTATTCTCGGTTTTATTTTAACCATGTTAATTGGATTCAATATAAACCTAGCCTTATAAAAAATGGTCTATCGGTTCTGCGACAGTCCCCCGTTTTGCGACAAGAAAAATTTTAGTTTTTACATTTTTTTATTATAAGGGACACAAATAATTTGATTTCAATATTGAAAATGGTTTAACTGTTCCGAAATAAAATAATCACTTTGCCGATTTTAATCGAAATGTATTAAGTATCGTAAAAGTAACGGCTACTTTGGCATCAGCTGTGACAAAACAGAACTTAAAGCTAGTTTAATAGGAATTTTAATTATTTGTCGACTTCAATTTTCTATTTTTTAAATAATGTATGTTATAATCTTCGTAACACAATCAAAATATTTTGCGTCTTTCTTCGTAGTTAATAGTTATATGAGCATTGATGACTGTCGCAAAACTGACACTTTTTTTCACAGTCCCAATTTATTTTGATGATTTCTCGTAAAACAAATTAATCTGCAAGCAATTAAATATAATTTCACTTACTATGATGTATATTTAAAATTTCTAAATCAAAATTTTATTAAAAATGCAACATTTAAAATTTATCCATAAATTCAGCCATGGTACACTTTTTTTTGAAAACGCTCTATTACATTATATTTGAAGAAATGTACAATTGTTGAAAATGATTAACATTTTTTTATTGTTTTGCGTTTATTTATTTTAATAAAAACTAACAATGGCTTAATTACATGAAAATTGAAAATATATAGATATGCATATACGAAATACGATTTATTATTATTAAGCACGTACATTCGAAATAATCATATTGTATTGGTCTATTTCAATAAGGCAAAATTAATAAGGGTTGTTAAATTTGAAATAGCTGATTTTTTTGTTGATAATGTAGTGAATATTTTGCAGTAAGTACTATAAAATATGATAATATTCATCTTCAGATGATCCCATAATTATTATATTGTAGTCATCTATCTAATATTACAATAAATAAGCATATTAAATAAACTACAGAACAAAATTGATCGATTTTTTTTAATGACTTGAAACTAGAAAGAACTTAAGAGCACGTGCTATCTTACCTCATATACTTAGGATTTCCTATTTGACTATAAGGTATATTATAATGACTCATGAAAAATAAAATACGTGTGGCACTCGAGGACTGCCGCGGTAAAGCTTATTGCATAGCATCGCATCGCTGGTTGGTGGCACCGGATGAAGTGGGGGGTGTTAGGTTTTTTCGTTACGGAATTTTTACATTCGGTCGCCGCGTTCAGTCTGAGATAAAAGCTATGCAATAGCTTAAAAATAATATAGGTACTAATTAAATAAATTAAATTGAAAACTTAATAGAACCAAGACAATGGAAACACACAAACTTCTTGAAAAGTGCGTAATATAAAGCAACAGTGTGCTTCCCTTTAAAACCTTGTCAATGTGTGCAATGCGTACATACTTCACACATACATAGTTAAACAGATTAAAAAAGCGGTATAATTACGAGCAAGTAGGTTGTATATTATTTTAATTGTGAGGTTTATTTTAATGACGCAGTTAATTGAAGCAGATTGAAATGTGTTAGAAAATATAAAATGGCTGTATGAGTTATTTCAATAGCTCACTTGGAAAAAAGAAAAAAAAAACGTTTGTAAATTGATTATGTTGGTAGTCTTGACCCGTTTTCTTGAAGAGTTGCAGTTAGATATTATGAATATACTAGCGGCCCGCCCCGGCTTCGCCCGTGGTACATATGAAAAATAGATGTTGGCCGATTCTCAGACTTACCCGATATGCACAGAAAATTTCATGAGAATCGGTCCACCCGTTTCGGAGGAGTATGCAGACTAACATTGTGACACGAGAATTTTATATATATACTAGCGGTCCGCCCCGGCTTCGCCCGTGGTACATATGAAAAATAGATGTTGGCCGATTCTCAGACTTACCCGATATGCACAGAAAATTTCATGAGAATCGGTCCACCCGTTTCGGAGGAGTATGCAGACTAACATTGTGACACGAGAATTTTATATATAAGAAGAAGAAGATATAGATACGATTTGAGAAAAAATGTTGAATCTATTCTTTTTTCAACTCGAGAATAAAAGTAATTTCTTTTGGTAGAATACGAGTACACTACTCTGTGTCGATTACAAAAAGAATTTTAAAGTATGTATATTTAAAATCATGACATATATGTTGATAATTAAAATTGAAGAAAGAAACTACGAAACGAATGTGTAGAACAATGTGACGATTAAATACAACTTCCTCCTTTTTTGAAGTCGGTTGGAAATAATCTCAAGTTAATGTTAATGACGTGGACTAAATCTTAAAATGACAGATTGACAGCAATATCGTTTAAATATTATAGAAGCTAATCATATAATTAAATGTGATATCCAAAATGTAGTCGTAAAACTAATGAATTGTAAATGAAGCAGCGACATTTGATTTGAAGATAAGTGTCAGAATATAAGAAATTATCATCTTACTCCTATCCTATTAATATTATAAATGCGAAATTATGTACGAATGTACCTATGTTTGTTAGTCTTTCACGCAAAAACCACTAAACGGATTTTGATGATACTTGGCAGTGTCAAATGTCATTTGAAAAAAAAAAAAAGTTAGGTATATATATTGGGTACATAGCAATTTCCTTTTTATTTTACGACTACAAAATTTATTTCTAAATTCGAATTAATACCTATTACGTCACGAATGGACGAAATCGATCCTATTCTAAGTTGGAAGAAATTATTAAGAACTAGCTGTGCCCCGCGGTTTCACCTGCATTGCTCTGCTACTATGGGTCTTAGTGTGTTGATATAAAACCTATACTCTAAACTCTAAAGCCATCCTCGATAATTAATGGGCTAACACTGAATAAATTTTTCTAATAAGTAGCGTAGTTCCCGAGATTAGCGCGTTCAACCAAACAAACTCTTTTTAATAAAGTATAGACGCCTTAGATGGCTTAGATGGCTAGCCAATATGTGTGAAGTGAAACAAAACAGCAAACGTAAATATAACTATCAATGTGAAGCATATTTTTCTATGAGACACAAGTGGGCGTGTGTCACACCGAATAATTTGGTCTAGGTTTATTTTTTACACAACACAAATGTTGTATGAACGTCTATTTGTGTTAAATAATTTAGAAGTAATTTGTATATTTGAAGATCATGCAGGAACGTTAGTTATTTATTTTGTAGTTCAACAAACTGCTAACATCGTTATTTTTATTGGAATGTAAGAATTTGAGAAGAATTAAGCTTTAATCATGTAAAAAAAAAATACAAACAGTATAACTGTTCTTTAGTTGTTTAAATGATGTAACTAACGCGATATTGCAAATAATTTGTCTTGTACTCGTGTTGATAACATTTCTTATTTTTTTTAGTTTATTGTTATTAAAAATTTGAAAATTTACAAGCTGTTTATGCTGAGATTTAAACATCTTATCTATCCTAAATATGTAATAATATGAGCCTGTACAGCTATATCTTTGTATGTTGAAAATTCAGAGAAGAGAATTGTTTATTTTTGAAATATTGTTTTTTCTACCTCGCGAAGCGAAGATTATCCAAACGGTGTGACACACAGCCTCCATAAAGGCGTGTGTCGCTAAGTGCATGCAGGAGCGAGCGAGCCTTCAAATGCAATTTGCGAAGCTGTGTTTATGTAGCGACTTCCTTTTATTTCGACCCCATTTCCGGGAAGCGATTTAAGCTGTTCTTAAAAATGTTACGCTACGGTGTGATAGGGAGTTTATATGAATTTCGATAAATTGATTGATATGATTATACTTTTGTTTTTCGTAATGTGCGCGGAAAAGCGGGTTTGAATCCTGCTTATGTACATACTGTAGTTTTGCTATTTTTCAACCTTAGATAGTTAATATAAAAATGAATCGCAAAATGTGTTGGTAAGCGCATTACTCGAGAACGGCTGAACCGATTTCGATAATTCTTTTTTTATTATATTCCTTGAAGTACGAGGATGGTTCTTATGTAGAGAAAACGTAAACATGTACCACGGGCGAAGCCGGGGCGGACCGCTAGTAGTTAATAAAACAAAGGCTGGAATGTTTTGATAATTTTTTTTATAGTTAATATTTTCTTAAGATTTTGGTCATGTTATTTCTGAATTCTGACTGAGATGCTTGGTTTTGTATCTATAAGAACAATGAATACCTAAAAATTGACCTTATAATATAGAGATATTCAAGGAGAAAGGTTTGCTTTTGCGTTTGCGAAATTTAGGCTCTTGTCTAAATATTTTCCAATGGAGATAGATTAAGAAATTCCTTAACATACCTATAGTTATTTCTGTGTAAGTTTTTTTTACAAGCAAACAAACACATTACCTATTAATTTCGTTAGATAATAACTGTTCACACCAAGTGTAGGTACTTATGTTTAAAATTCTACAAATTAATTTTAAATTAAAATTTCATATTAAAACCCTTGATTGTTCATGTAACTGGATCTCAGAAACAACGTAAAACTTGTTAACACCCTGTTCCCATATTATTTTACAAATAATTATTAGAGTGTACTCAACAACGCTCGGATAGATTTCAAAGGAGTTCTATCTTTTATCTAGGCTACAATTGTAGGCATAGACAATACTCTGTTTGCACGGACGCCTTACCCCTAACCCCTTTAAAAAATTGCGTCTATGTGAGGGCGTTGACCTCTACCCTACAAGCACTTATAGGTTAGCAAATATCGGTGACGTCCGCCATTTTGTATTGCAATATTTTTTTTAATTGGATTTTTTTTCTAATTTGTGTACGTCAAGGCAACTTGTCGCGCGATATTGGTTTTCGACTCAAAATTTCGTTAGAAAATGTGGAAATTTCAAAATTTTTATAAAAGCAAGGATGCTTATTATATTTTGGTTGTTTGTAATGGTAATTATATTATAAACTCTACCCTACAAGCACTTATAGGTTAGCAAATGTCGGTGACGTCCGCCATTTTGGATTGCGATATTTTTTTTAATTGGATATTTTTTTCTAAATTATTGTATTCTGTCAGAGCTTTTTTCATTCAAATCGATATTTTGTTAAAACATGTCGAATTTTCAAGCAAAGATGTACATATTATTTGGTTGTTTATGAATAACTACATCTTACTTCTTACGCATATTAGGTACTAGCTTTCCGCCCGCGGCTTCGCCCGCTTTGTCTAAAAATAATAATTAGATATATACTAAAACCTTCCTCTTGAATCACTCTATCTATTAAAAAAACCGCATCAAAATATAGATCAAAATCCGTTGCGTAGTTTTAAAGATTTAAGCATACATAGGGACAGAGAAAGCTACTTTGTTTTATACTATATAGTGCAGTACCATGTTTTTGTGAATAAAAATTTACAACAAAAACAAAAACTAAATAATACACATCCTTTCTCGTTGATTAAAAATGTTCAAATTTCGACAACTTTTGAAAAAATAATTGCAATCCAAAATGGCGATTTGCTAGGTAATCTATAAGTGCTTGTAGGTGTTAAAATACAAGGTGTTAAATAATCTTAATATATATGTATATAAATCCCGTGTCACAATGTTTGTCCTCAATGGACTCCTAAACCACTTAACCGATTATAATAAAATTCGCACACCATGTGCAGTTCGATCCAACTTGAGAGATAGGATAGTTTAAACATGTAGGTACCACAGGCGAAGCCGGGGCGGACCGCTAGTATTCTAATAAAAATCCTACCTATATCAATAAAAAGAAACATCTAGATTCTAGAATGTTAATTTTTATTATTATAGTATTTAGTTAAAAACCAATGGGTATGTCTATTTAAATTTCTATGTACCTACGTATATTTAGATTATTATACACGAAAAATATAATTTCCAAGTTATTTTAATTTCATACTAGCTGCGCTCCGCGGTCTCACCCGCGTGGCTCCGCTCCTGTTGGTCTTTCCGGGATGATATATAGCCTATAACCTTCCTCAATGAAAGGGCTATCTAACACCGAAATAATTTTTCAAATTGGACCAGTAGTTCCTGAGATTAGCGTGTTCAAACAAACATACAAAAAAACTCTTCAGCTTTGTATTTTGTAATATTAGTAATAGATTGAGTGTTAATCAAGCACTCAGAGATACCAAATAAATCACTACCAAAAAGTCGTGGCTATCAACTAGTAAAAAACTAAAATATACCTACTCTTTTAACCAATAAAGATCTTGGTATTGCTTGTCGAAAATTATCAAAAAGCCCTCGATTCCATTTAATTGGGTATTAATGGTCGTAATTGCCACATTTTCCGGCTTTGCCGAGAAAAAGGGAATTTTTTCCATACTCCATTTAGTTCGGCCCACATAGCGCTTAATATATCGGCACTTGATATACTTTATGTGTGGTCTAAACGAATTATTTGTTAGCTGTATTTCTTATGCGAAATAAAACCTATACTAATATTATAAATCTGAAAAGTTTGTTTGTTTGAACGCGATAATCTCAGGTATCTACTATTGGTCGTAATTGAAAAATTATTTCGGTGTTAGATAGCCCATTTATTGAGGAAGACTACAGGCTATCATCACGCTAAGGCCAACAGGAGCGGAGCACTGCGGGTAAAACCGCGGGGCACAGCTAGTTTGGCACACTATATAAGTGAGTATTTTAATAATGAAATACTTAGATGTGTAAATTATGAAATTTGAAACTTATTTTTACGGAATTAAAAGACTAAGTATACCTACCTGTAAACAACCGATGATGCTTAACTTTAAAACCAACTTAGAATATCTTAGTATGTAAAAAAGATCATATGTGCCGAACAGACGTGTCAGAAGTGAAACTTCTTTGGCAATACCTACCAAAATTGTCGCCTTACTCCATGAAGTGACATAAGATTACATCATCACGCTAAGACCAACAGGACCGGAGCCACGCGGGTGAAACTGGGGAGCGCAGCTAGTCTGGAATACAATTAAATACGTTAAGCAAAATCTAACCTACCTTAGACATAATTTATAATTGTACACATAATGTATGCGTTAATCCAAGTTACCCTGTATATTATGTGTGTTAAATTTCATTGCAATCGGTTCAGTAGTATTTGCGTGAAAGAGTAACAAAGAAGTGACTTGACGACTTGAAAGACTTATCTGCGCTAGAACCGTCGACAACTCCCTCCCCCCTGAAAATCATCGACTTTTAGTCAGAAAATCAACTGCTCGAGCGGTTGGTAACGACGGCTCGAGCAGTCAACAACCGACGGATCGAGCAGTTGACGTCGACCGCCCGAGCAGTCCGTGTACGTCGCTCAGCCGTTAACTGCTCGAGCAGTCCGTGTACGGCCGCTCTAATAGTGTAAAATCATCGTAAAATATACGAATTTGTCATTATTTAAATCTAGGGACTTTTTATTCGCTTCCGCCTCTCACTTGCTCTATATTTTATCTCCTTCCCACTTTGGAAGCGGTTTCAACTAATTAATTACCATTCTATACTTCGCCGAGTGGCTGACAGCTCTGATGTATAGAAAAAGTCTACCATTTTAGTAGAAATAACGTCTTATAATGGGGGTTTTTACAATGTAATAATCTATACTAATATTATAAAGCTGAAGAGATTGTTTGTGTGTTTGAACGTAATTTCAGGAACTACGGGTGCGATTTAAAAAAAAGAACGCTAATCTCAGGAACTACTGGTCCGATTTGAAAAATTATTTCGGTGTTAGATAGCCCATCTATCGAGGAAGGCCATATAGCCTAACGAGATTTCCGGCGTGGCTTCGCCATCGTATAGCTCCCGTTCCCGTGTTTTCGGTATAAAACCTATCCTCCTCTCTATATGTGTGCTAAATTTCCTTGAAATCGGTTCAGTAGTATTAGCTTGAAAGAGTAACATACATAATATTATACATACACATACAATATACATCCATCCTCACAAACTTTCGCATTTATAATATTAAACAGGAAGGATGCAAATAAACTATGAGAAATATCAATTTTCATGATAGCAGTGATCAGATGTGTAGCTTTTGCACCAGAATAACACATAAGATATTGAAAAATGCTTTTGAATGCCGGGGAAATGACATTTTTTATTATTAAAAACGTAAGAACGTTATAGTTATTAATAACAAAACATATTATATGCATAAAATATATCAACTGAAACTTACCTACCCGTCTTTTCAGCTGCATTCACGATATAAGGTAAATTATTTACTAAATATGGTTTTATAGTTCTTGTACAGATTTGTCGATGAAAATTGGATGTGATCGAATCGAATGTAAGTAACTTTGGAAAAATATTTTTTTAAGTATTTATAAATTAAATTAAAGAAAGCAATAAATAATATATGTGCAAAAACATACCTTTGACTACCTTTTTACTTTTCGCCTGTAAAAAATATGTAGGTATTCTTCAAGTCTTTGTAAATTGTTCTATAGGTTTCACTCAATAAAGATACTCTGCTACCTTCCATTGAAACCTTAAAAAAAATTTATGCGAAGACACTATAAAAGTGGTTAATAATACTATTAGTACTGTTTATTTTATGATAACATATTGTTTTCCTAGATTTTATTCTAAAATTAACAAAAACAAAACAATGACAATGTCCATCATAATAAGTAATAACGTGCCGCGCAAAATTGAAAAAAGAATTCGAATTGCAGGTAAAGAAATTTAAGAAAAAATAATAATGCGTGTCTATGGAACAGGGTCACAGAATATCACACCCCTTTTTTCTTTTTAAATATTTGACTGAGGCAAAGGACTCTTATTCATACAGCCTAGTTTTATATCAAAACGCTTTTCTCTGCGTAGTTGAATAGTTTATATGATGAAAAAAATTTAGAAAGATCCTAGACCATAATAATATTTCCCTAGGCTATTTATCATGTTGTTTTAGTTCAGCAAGCAGCTGCGGCCAGTGAATACCATCATAAAGTACCCTTACATAGGCAAAACTTGGTGAATGGGTATTTTAATTATTAATTTGTTTACCCCTAACGTTTGTTTAAAGTCTAGTGCCAAAGATTATGCATGCAAAAATATTTTATGCCTAAAATCTTATTAATTCAGCGAGGAGTCTTTAGCGAATTAAGTTTATTATTTAAATGAATAGGTAACTGACATAACCAAACTCAGGTTTTGTATTGCTATTATATAAAAATCGATTAAATTCATGGTATTCTTGTGTACGTTTGAAATAATAATAAATTGATATAATAATAACAAACTTGAGGAAGGTACAATTTGAATATGATTCTTGTAATTTGTGTTGTTATTAACCAGAAGGTCTTTACTAGAACCAAGAATTGGCTTCAGTACAACATTATGAATTTATAATAAATGCCAACATGTAATGACAGATTCTAAGGACAGATAAACCTAAAAATGGATTGACATTCATACTTTTCCAAACGTATATAATTTATCAATTTGTACATACAACATCGTTTGTGGATCATAAATTGTTTCACTAATTTAATATAAAAGTAACAAGCGACAAATTAAACATTAATTTTTATTTCCATTTTGCATATTTATACTCGGACGGCGGCCAGCGCTTGCTCTAGAAAAAAATAATTGTCCATTGTCTATGCTCGATTGCATGGGGTTGCAATGGGTCATTTTAAATTCCACGGCTGCATTGTTACGGTAAAAAACGTCTTATTCATTTAAGTATAGAGTTGAAATTTGTTTGCAAAACTAGTGTTATGTACAACCTTTATAGTTTAGTAAAGAAAGAATAAAGGAATAATTTAGCGAGCCAATGCTTGACCATTATGATAGTTGGGGGACGATTGACAAACGAGCTAATTTGAGCGATTGTAACGATTGATTTTATACGACAAAGATTTTAATGGTATTGATACAAGTTGCTTTTCAAGGAATAGCATAGCGAAATGATAAAAAAAATACCGGCCGAATTGATAACCTCCTCCTTTTTTTGAAGTCGGTTAAAAACTGCTAAACATTGCATGCCATCCCCGTATTAATGCTACAAACATTTTTATACAGCAAAAAAGTGTGAATGCCTCGATATAGACTGAAATGAGGCACTTAATACTGCCGCTTATAAACGTAGCACTACGATAAAAAAAGAATTTTTCCATTGGCAACATTTTACATTTATTTATTTATTTATTTATTTTAATTTGGCACACCAACAATAAATACATTTGACAATGATAAAATTAACATTATTAATTAATTAATATTATGTACTTATCAATAAAAGGTGTACACAGCATTTACAATAATAGATAGTTCTCGAAATTATATATAATTATTTATGAATTTTATTTTAATTAATGTTATCTATAATTAAGTATTTTTACAATTATTATTAATCAAGCAATTAATAATTTTATGTTTGTATTGTGCAAGAGATCCAAAGAATATATCAAGGTCCGGTATAGATGTGACAATTTGATTATATGCTGCGCACATTCGAGGCAATGGTGCTTGACGTACTAAATTAGTTCGACTCACTGGTAGATCAAAGAGATTACTAATCGGTTTTCTGGGTAAACTATACGGGATTCGAAAAGAGATCCCAGAAACAATATCCTCACAGGTAGTTAAACCATTTACACAGTTAAAAAGAAATACCAGGTCGTGTAATTTACGGCGATCTCTTAACGTCATCATTTTAAAATAATGTAAGCGCTCAGTATATGGACATCGATGTGTGATACCTTGGGAGGCAAAAGCCAAATGTCTAGTGAACGATCGCTGAATCGATTCTAAGCGTTGCGAGTGCACGGCGTGATGGGGATTCCACACAACACATGCGAACTCGAGGTGACTCCGTACGAGTGCATTATATAATGCAATTTTTGTGGATGCTTTAAAGGATGTTGCATTTCTTTTAATAAACCCAGTCATCCTTGCAGCTTTCTTAATTATTGTATCAAGATGAGATGTAAGTTTGAGTTTACTATCCAAGGTTACACCCAGGTCGACAATTTCATACTGGTGAAGGAGAGGAGCATTGTCGATACTGTATGTCGAATTAAATGGCACTTTTTTCCTTGTAAATCGAATGAATGAGCACTTATTAGAGTTGATTATCATATTATTTTTTTTACACCACTGACCTATATTACCTAAATCATTCTGGATAGCAGCTACATCCGCCAAACTGTTAACAGTTTTGTAAATTTTTAAGTCATCAGCGAAAAGTGCGTAATTGCAATGTTTGATAGAATCACAGATATCATTGATGTAAGCAACGAACAGAAGTGGACCCAAATGTGATCCCTGGGGAACACCAGATGTAGCAGTAAACACTTTAGATTTGAAACCTTTTACAACAACTTCTTGACTCCTTTTATCCAAGTAAGATGCAATCCATTGTAAAATAGGACCCGATATACCATAGTTTTTTAATTTTGCGAGTAAAGTCAGATGATCCACCTTGTCAAATGCGCTACTGAAGTCTGTGTAGACTACGTCCATTTGGTTACCGATGTCCATCACAGGCGTCAGGTCAGACAAAAACTTAACAAGGTTAGTTTGCACTGAGTGACCCTTCCTAAAGCCATGTTGATGTGGAGTTATAAATTTATCTAAATATCGAGTCAAAACTGGACAGATCAGCGATTCAAACACCTTCGATAATGAAGATAAGATAGTTATAGGCCTGTAATTATTGACTGCACCTAGGTCACCCTTCTTGTGTACGGGCACAATTGTAGAGGTTTTCCAATATTCAGGAAATATACCTTGTTTTAGTGACTCATTAATTATTATAGCGAGAGGGGAGGCAATTGCGACAGCAGCGCGCTTAAGAAATACAGGAGGAATTCGATCCGGACCAGCACCTTTATTTATATCAAGTTGTTTCAACTTGAGAAGAACCTCTTTTTTTGAAACAATAACCCTTGCACAAGAATCCCAAGCAGCTTCGCTGTTCTGAACACAAATAGTTGATAAGGGTTCAGAATATATAGAAGAAAAATGCAATGCAAAAAGATTAGCTATATCAGGGCCGTTGGTCGCGATTTTGTCATTTAGGCACACAACAGAAGGTATGGAAGATGTCTGATTGTTGCGTTTACTATTTATAAACTTCCAGAAAGCTTTACTATCCTTCGAGATTGCATTTTCGATCTTTAACTTATAATTTTGATGACACAGTGTAATTAATTTATGGGAACGTTCTCGTAATAAATTAAATTCAAACAAATCGCGTGGATTTTTATATTTCTTATACTTGAGCCTCATTTTTTCCTTGTCTTTGATAACGTGAATTAGGGCAGACGTAAACCAGGGAGGGTATTTACTTTTCTTCATTTTACTCTTAGGCACATGGTTATCAATTACACTACGCATAATGTCGTAAAATGCCTCTAACTTATCATTAATATCAACGAGGTTAGCGAATTTGGAGCACCAATCAATATTCTCCAGTTCCCGCACAATACAATCATAATCGGCTTTAAAAAAGTTATAGCTGACGTAGTCATCACATCTTAGTGTGGAAGGTGCTTCAGATACCAGACTCAGAAATAAACACGGATGATGGGGATCAGGTTTGGTCAATATATCAATCGCAGTAGATACCTTAAAACGAGGAATATTGGTTAAGGCTAAATCTAATATTTTTCCATTTTGATTTGTAATATTGTTTATTTGCTCAAGGTTATTTAAGTTGATAAAATCAACCAAAGCACACTCCACACGACCGTGACATGCAATAGGAACCATTCCACAAGTACCGCCTTGACCATAAGCCCATTCTAAGTTTCCTAAGTTAAAATCACCTAGTATTATTACATCTTCCATATGTTCTAGTACATTATTAGCATTATAAATAAATTTGTCAAGGGCATTGTAGTTGGTTGGAGGTGGAAGATAAATAGCACAAATAGGTATGTTTTTTGTCACACCGTTAATAACACAAGTAATGTTCACCCAAAGATCCTCATATTCACTTTCATATTTAAATAGTCTAGAAGATTGTAATTTCCGAGCTACTGCTATTAGGACGCCACCCCCATCCAACTTAGTTTTTTTGTTACAAATACGGTCTCTACGATAAACAATATAACGGGAATCGAATATTTCACTGCTAGAAATGCCACAATTAAGCCACGTTTCACTTAAAACAATAACATCGTATGAGTTTAACAGAATATTCTTGTATAAGTCATTAGTTTTAGTTCTCAATCCTCTAACATTTTGATAATATAAGGTAATCATTATTATAAATTTAAATAAGAACCGCAACATTCACTGGGGATATAGAAAAGGAGACTATGTCATCAGTTTTATACTGTCTAAACATCGGATTTGTAATGCTTGACTAGTTTCGTTTTTACGCACATATATTTTGCCGTTCCGAACCCAAACAAATTGGTATCTCGCTTCTTTTGCTTTAATTCTAGCAGATGCATGGAGAATTTTGTTGGCTGGGGTTAAATGTTCTGCAACATAAACTGGTTTTTTAATTCCACCAATTCCCAGGTTGTGTGAGCTTAATTTATCTTCTGGGTTACATTTGTTGTATTTTTGTACCGCCGCTAGCAGAATATCGCGATGGCGAGGACTTCGCAATTTAGCAACAACAGCACGGGGTCGACTATCATCTTTGTTGATTTTAGCCACACGAGTTACATGCATTATATCACCGTCTATGATATCTGCATTTACTACTTTTGCAAGATTAGTAAGACAATTAATTAAGTTTTCACTGCGATTTTCGGGTAAGCCATTAATCTCTACATTGCTATCCCGTTGATGCTGTTCCGCATAGGCTAGTCGACTAGAAAGATCTCTTACAGTGCTTAATAAAGTAGCATTTTCCTTAGTTAATTTATCAACAACAGTATCATGTTCTTGCAGTTTATTTTTAAGTGCCTCATATTGGTCATTTAAGAAGGTTAAAGAGTCATGAAAGTCTGATATTTGTTTCGTAATGCCACTTAATTTGTCACATACTGCTTTAGCAACGGCGTTTTGTATTTCATCGACGATGTCAATCTTAAAAGTATTCAGAATCTCACGCAAACTGGCCTCAGTTACAGGTAAGTCATTGCAAGCAATAGTTCCTGACCGTTTAGGAGCACTTATTTTTATCCTTTGGGTGACATTATCCATTTGTTCCGTTGTTGAACCAAGGTCCTCACAAGGTTTAGTGCAGTTTCGAATTGGCGTATTGGTGTTATCCAGTTTGGGTCGCTGGCTTAGACATGCTGGACATTTCCAAGAAGACTTCTTTTCAGGTAACATGGCATAAAATCTCTTATCGTTGGTTCCAGCGCACTGTAAATCATACGCTAAAGAACATAGAGAGCATCTTAGGAAATGAGAACCTTTGATTAGGTTTCGACATCCACTACAAACATTCGACATAGTGTGTAAGTTAATCTTATTTTCCTTTTTTTCTTTCCAAATGTCTAGGTCCTTACTTTTTCTTAATAGTTCCTTACAGTACTATTTTTAAATGCAAAAAAAAAAAAAAATATCCTCAAAAAAAAAATATTTTTTTTTTTTATAAATGTTCTGTGATGATTTGAACTGGCATCTAACGATTCTTCGAGTAAGGGTGTCGATCGACACAGCTACGGACACTGGTACTGCTAACGTTGAAATTTATATTCTAATTGTTCGATATAGTCTTTAATAAAAATAGTTCTTAGCAACGACGTAATATTTTCGTGTTACCCTCGTGTATGCTTGTTTTTTTTTTTCCGGTAAAAAATTATTCACAGTTATTTATAAATGATGTAAAACACTTGTGAATTCACAGATCAAGATCATAAATAATAAATATCCGTTTATATTGCTTACACAGCACCACGAACCAAGTTGTATTGTTATATTGCACAAAGTTAAGTGATCTATTTGTGTGTTGATAGTTTATGACTTACGTAAGTGTCTATTTTATTAATTACCACTTTTTTCACTGATATAACTTTTGCACTTATTCACAACCAACTATACGAACATAATTTACTAGAGAAATTAGAAAACATTAAGATTTTCTATTTTAAACAATTAAAGTATACGGAGAACTATAACAGAGGTAGGTAGTACGCTCTTTTTTTTTTCACATCCTTTTGCACATCTTGTGGGTTCACGCTGAAATGTTTTTATTCATTTTCTCTTGCCTTTTTTCTTGCCTTGAACGACTTATATTGTAAGTACTCTCGCCACGAGTGCTTTCCATATTATTTTACATGCCTTTATGAAGGGTGCCTTTGCAGTATAATGCGAAAAAAATCTTGTCTCTGGTTGCTTTGGGCTAGAAGTGCAAGGGATTAACTCTAATTATGAATTAAACTTCCCTCTACAGACATTTTGATGTGTGAAAATGTTCACGCATTAAATTAATTTGTAACGTGATTTCACGTTTAAAATTAATATCACACGGAATTTTTTATTCCTATCCAACGTGATACGCAGTAACATAACTACCCATTGATTTTTAAACAAGAGGCGCAATTTTTTTTTCTATTTTACGGCAATAAGGCGCGATTTTAATGACACTTCAATGGAAGCGCGCGAAATAACATGATTCAACAGATAAAAAAAAGAAGCGTCAAAAAGCTTTTATATGGTATTCGAAATATGCAAAATAAAATGGAAAAATGTTTTTTAATTTAGTTCGATGTTTTTCAAGCATGTTTTTGACGCGGTTATAATTAAAATGTATCACATCCTGTAAAGGGTGCTATTAAATTTGCAATTAAGGAGGGTTTTTCGTTGACAGTTTTCGTAGACTATTTTTTAAGCAACTTTGGTGACCCATTTCTAAAATTAGGTTCGTGCTATATTAGTAAATTCGTAGCTGTTTTAGGATTTTAGAAAGTGCTTAGTTTGAAAGTTTTTTTTTTATATTTGTAGGTATTTTATGTAGTCTTTTCGTAATGTTTAGAGGTAATTTCTATAACTAATTTTATTACCTATTTATTTAAAAGTTCAGCTGTCGGCAATTAGGGTATTTTTATAAAATTAGTCTAACTTCTTTTGATGAAAATAATATAAGGAAAAATTTAAGAATTCTGTTATTATTTAGAAAACGTTCTATATTATTGTATCCTAAATTTTATTTCATTCATTACTTTTTAATTTTTATGTATTACTAGCGGTCCGCCCCGGCTTCGCCCGTGGTACCTACATGTTTAAACTATCCTATCTCTCAAGTTGGATCAAACTGCACATGGTGTGCGAATTTTATTATAATCGGTTAAGTGGTTTAGGAGTCCATTGAGGACAAACATTGTGACACGAGATTTATACATATATATTAAGATGAACTTTGAGTAAACATTCATTCAATAACAATAATACATAATTCGCATTTATTTTACAATACAGTGCAGCAAAGCTAAAAAATAAATACGTATAGTTCTGTGGTATAGTTGAATAATAAGAGTAGGGTAATTAATATCAATCTATATTTAAAAATGGTTCAATGTTTGTCTGTATGTTTATGTATGTTCTATATATTATAATCGTAATGTGCATGAGCCCACGTAGGCTTATGAGTTGGTACGACCAATCATCGACAGTAGCACCCACAAGCGAAGCCGTAATAAATGCGAAAGTTTGTGAGGATGTGTGTGAGTGTGTGTGTTTGTTACTCTTTCACGCAAATACTATTGACCCGATTACAATAAAATTTAGCACACATATAGAGGGTAACTTGGATTAACAAATAGAATAGGTTTCATCCCGGAAATCCTACGGGAACGGGAACTATGCCGGTTTATCTTTTAAAACGGGGCGGAAAGCTAGTAAAATAATATTCCACAACAATTAAACCACAGCATAAATTACATACCTACAGAAGGCATAGCATTTCTTTCTTTAGTTTAACTCTAAAGAAATCTAGGTACCTATAGTAGAACAATAAGACTAGGGCATCTAGGACAAGCTGGATACGCATTATGCAGCTACGCTAAACACCTATTACAGACGCACGCACGCTCTCACTAGGACGTAGACCCTGTTGGGGATAGATGTAGCAAGAAATAGACGGTCCACAATGCCCTAGTTTTAGTATTTGGAAGTCTATTAAAATATGCTTGTAACTAAGTATTATTTGTAGAAAAATTAATACAGTTAAAAATACTTAAAAGATACGCTCTTCTGTTTTCGCGCGGTTGATCCAGTTGATGATAAGATAAACTATTATTGTATTGTCACTGATTCTTCAAGTTCGATCCACAAGTGTACAAAATTGGAACTAAAACAGTCCTTAGAAATTTTTACTTTGCGCTCCAGATTAATATAGTCTCCTGAAAAAAAAACAACATTAGTTGAAAGGTACAAAGGTTCCTACAAATTTCGTTGTTTTCTTGAAGTGTATTGTAATATTGAGTCGTAATTGTTTAGCTATTGCCATTAATAAGTAACTTATATATGTATTACTAGCGGTCCGCCCCGGCTTCGCCCGTGGTACATATTTCGCAATAAAAAGTGGCCTATGTCCTTTCTCGGGTATCAAAATATCTCTATACCAAATTTCATGCAAATTGGTTCAGTAGTTAAGGCGTGATTGAGTAACAGACAGACAGACAGAGTTACTTTCGCATTTATAATATTAGTATGGATAAGTAACTTACTCTAGATAATATTATGTTTTATTAACACTTCAAAAGAAATAGTACACAAAATATATAAAAATAATAAAATATATATCAGAATAATGAAGATTATAAAGAAAAGGTTTTGTGGCCTAGTTAATGAAAGATGCTACGTTGAAGTAAAACTAGTTTGATATGATTCCGAAGTTTTAATAAGTTATACTTTGAACAGGATACTTTATATAATTATTGGTACAAAGTTATGAAATTAATTAGCACTTCCTGCTTATCCATCTTATTTGCTTTAAAATTTAGTTTATTTGTAAATAGTATTTTATTTGGGAATGTTATAAAATCAATAATAATAATTTAACTGAAAATTTTCATCGATTTTGGCATGGAATAAGATCATAGATAGTAGGTACTTTGTTTACAATTTACATTTACATGTATATATTTAAATTTAACAAAATACATATAGGTGAAGTGAAGTGACTTTTAATACAGTCACTTAAATACATATATGTATAAATCAAAACTTCAGTGCATTTATTAACATTACATTCTTATTTTTGTAATTTCTCAAAGACTTTTCAGATTTAATTGATAAACACATTTCTGCTGTTGACAAAATTTTGATATTTTTTAGGACGAAGCATGTCTATACCTTTCTAACTCTATGAACGTCTTTGATCTCACTAGGGGCGGCCTAGGTACACACTTTTCTAGTTAAATTAGACCACATGGTGCATTAATGTGATTCTAGGGAAGAACCCCGTTTTCAATCGATGTATGCCAAAGAGACGCGCTAAGTGACATGACGTATGCATTATCTGTGTTTACAACAGAAGTTACAGAACCATAGATAAAAAATAGTGACAGCGACTTATTGTCTATTTACGTTCGGTTTTCGATATTCGGTATTCGGTATTTTATATTCGGTTTTCGATTTTGTTTACAGAGTTCAATTTGATATGGATGTTTTAACTAGTCAAAAATTAAAATAAGTATTTTAATTCGATTGAATTATTATTACATATTATTTTAGTTGCGTCTTTCGCCTCATCTATTATTCAAATCCCCACCTCGTGGTCGTTTATTCTTCTAGAAAAATATATTTATTTTTTAAAGCATTTGAATGCTATAAAACTAAATTATATCAAAACTATTCAATCTTCTCTACTAATATTATAAACTGAAAATATGTGGATTTAGATACTTAATACTTGGCAGTGTAGCTTATGTAGGTACCAGAATAACACAAAAGCTTTAAAAATACTTGCTTTTGCCCTGCGGGTTCGTCTGCTAATGAAACAGCGTGGCACAGCTAGTAGATCACTACGAGACGATATTAGTTTTCGAATTATAATCGTTTTAAAGATAGTCCGTAATTGGTATATTATATATCTGTAATTTCTTGAAGTAAGTTCTATTATCAATATGTTCTCTTTGTAAAAGAGATCCAGAGTCCACAGCTAAGATTAGAATTATACTCCTGTCCCCTTATAATAACGAAACTTTTAAAAACAAATAAATAAATAGGTAAAAATTAATACAATATTTCTCTTAAAACAAAAAAGACAAAATATTTCTCCTGATCAAACGTCCCAAATAACACTTTTCGGAAGGTAATTCAGTTTGTGGTGAGACCTTAAGGCAGTCTAATGGTACGAAATTGAAAGGCTAATTGTGTTACCTGACTTCACCTAGCTTTTAGGAATGGGCCACAATTTCACTTTCACATAACCTCACTTTTGGTACCTACATGTTTGTGGCGGGAAAATTGATGTACCTATTGATTTTTTTAATTATGGAACACCTAGCTTTAAGCACATTTTTTGTCTGTTTCAATTCTAAACAATTATTTATCTCAAATTTCTTGAAATTGTCTTTTCATAGTTACCCAAGATTAATTATAAAAAAAATATCCAGTACATCAGTAAGTGACGCGTTGCGTGTGCCAAGTACACTTGACAGCACTCGATCCGACGGCCCTTAACTTCGCTGGCGAAAACATGTCTTTATTTGTGGGTCTAATCGATTTTTTTTAAGTTTTCTGAGGAAAACACTCCAATTCATATTTTATTACATTTTTTATTATTATTACCAAAATAAAACTATTTAATATAGGTAGGACATGAAATAATCATATTTTTATTACTTAATATAAAATATAAAATTGTTACTTTATTCTTCAATATGTTACATTATTTATAAATTACACATACTTAAGTATTTAATAGTAGCTGTGCCCTGCGGTTTTACCCGCTCCACACCAGTTGGTATTAGCGTGATGATATATTATAGCCTTATAGCCTTCCTCGATAAAAACTCGACCAGCAGTTCCTCATCACCGACAGCGAGGATATAAAGATGGCATGGCGAGATTACTTCCAGAGCCTACTCAACTGCCCACCTCCTCAAGCCGAAATCATCAGGGATAAGGATGACAATTACGAAGATGTACCTCCTCCCACATTTGCAGAAGTGCACAAGGCAATTATGCGGCTGAAAAACAACAAAGCACCAGGTATTGACGGCGTGCCTTCTGAAGTGTGGAAGCAAAGTGGAGCGGTGGTGCAATCCAAGTTATATGAAGTCCTCAGAAAGATATGGGATGAACAGATACAGCCGAAAGATTGGAATACGGGAATAATATGCCCAGTCCACAAGAAGGGTAGCAAGAAAAAGTGTAGCAACTACCGCGGGATTGCTCTGTTGCCAACAGCGTATAAGATCTTTTCGTACATACTGCTAGATCGACTGGAACCTTACGCGGAAAGAATTCTCAGCGATTATCAGTGTGGGTTTCGTCGGAACCGAAGTACGATCGACCAGATTTTCCTTATCAAACAGATAATGGAAAAGAGGTGGGAATATTCTCAGAGCATGCACGCGCTATTTGTGGACTTCGAGAAGGCATACGATAGCATTGATAGGGGCGCCCTTTTTGCTATCTTAAAGGAGCTTGGTATCCCAATCAAACTGGTGGATCTAATAAAGGTGGCTATTGGGGAGAGTAGCATGCATGTAAGGGTAGGTAAAGAACTGACAGAAGGCTTCGCGGTGTTCACCGGATTAAAACAAGGTGATTCCCTGTCACCTGTGCTATTCAATTTAGTACTGGAATATATCCTGCGTAAAATGCTTGCATTGGATTGGGGAGTGTCACTGAATGGAAAGCATAAGGTGATTGGGTATGCTGATGACCTCGCATTGTTAGGTGAAACCCGCGATGAAGTGAGCGAAGCCGCGAGTATCTTGAAAGAAGAAGCGGAAAAGGTTGGACTAAAAATCAATGCCAACAAAACGGAATATCTCCACATGAAGCGGTATAGAGATACACGAGCTCAACGCCAAGACCTACAGGCTGGAGATACGACGTACAAAGGAGTTGCCAGTTTCAGATATCTGGGTTGCACTATAACTGACTCACATTCCAGGGAGGAAGAAATTAATATCCGTATCCAAAATACCCTGAAATGTGGTGCAGCATTGCATAAGGTGCTCGCGTCCAGGCTTCTGAGCAAAAACACCAAATTGCGTATATACAAAACGGTCATAAGACCAATACTTATGTATGGGTGTGAAGCCTGGACCCTGACCCAGATTGAAGAACGCAAGCTTTTAGTCACCGAAAGAAAGCTTCTTCGCAAGATCTTTGGTCCCACCAGACGAGAGGATGGAAGCTGGAGAGTCCGAACAAATGCCGATCTAGAAAAACTAATGGCCGAGCCAAATATACTTGGAGAAATAAAAGCACAACGGCTCCGTTGGCTCGGTCATGTAGAAAGAATGGGTGAGGAACGAGGACTGAAGAGGGCATACTTGGGGCGACCCCTGGGCCGACGGCCGGTTGGACGACCTAGGTATCGCTGGCGCGATCGAGTAGAGGCGGACCTGCGCGTGCTACGAGCCAATAATAATTGGCAAGAGACCGCTCAGGACCGGGGAAGATGGAGAGTTCTCGTCTCAGAGGCCAAGACCCACTTTGGGGTTTCAGCGCCAGAGGAGTAAGTAAGTAAGTAAGCAGTTCCTGAGATCTATATCACGCTTAGGGCCGATTTTTCAATGCTTGGATAAAACTTATCCGTCCAATAAAGTATAACACGAACATATTAAAATGTCACCTGTAAACTGTCAAATACGGACAATTACAATACATTTTAGAAATGGTAGTTTAATACGTTATTCGATGAATAAGTTTTAACCAAGGATTGAAAAATCGGCCCTTAGTCACACATTCATATGCTAACACCAAACAATGATACTTTGCAAAACATGAAAAAAAACCTTAAATTCCTCCCGACAATTAATTATAAAAAGCTCTGAATGGTGCTGTATGGTTTAATTATATCCCACAGGTCTCAAATAGCCACAGAATACAGATAGGTGTGAATGTGGATTTCATTACAGAGTAGGGGATTGTAGAGTGTTCTTTATTTATTTACTAGCTTTCTGCATGCGGCTTCGCCCGCTTTGTCTAAAACCTAATAAATTATACTCAAACCTTTCTCGAAAATCACTCTTATCTACCGAATCATAAAAAAATGTGTGCGTGTACTAGTGTACACACGTAAGAAGTGAAACTTCTTTATGATCTTATTTTTCAAAAAATAATTTACTATATATATGCAACTTTACAGAAATACGTCGAATCACGCGTGGTAGGGACAAGAAAAAGATGGCGCGTAACGGAAAAATGTCACGCGTAACGAAAAAATGTTACACTAAATTTTTTTCCAACCCCGATAAAGAAGTTTCACTTCAAATATTCCGTTGCGTAGTTTTTGGATAGAAAATTACTACATACAATCAAGCAGTTGTGTTACATCTACTTACTAATACTATAAATATATTTTAATAAACATTAATTGTAATTGTAAATAACATCTGTATAATATTTCGTGACATAGTTTCTAATGAAATTCCTCTGAACCGGCAGGACTGTCTTTTTATGATATTTAATGTATTTCAGTATGAAAATAGTCTGGCACTAGGTACAACCTATTTCTTCTAAATAATTTCATTTGAAACACCTATGACGTCACAACATGGCGCAGAATCGATTCTATTCTTCGTTGAATCTCTTAATAATTAAAGTTACCATCGCCAATAATTAACTAACTTATGACGTCACAACATGGCGCATCTAATTCTTAGGTATTTGAATCACATAGTAATTAAAATAATCGCCAATTAATTAAAAATCGACTGATAAACTCTCTACAGCAATACACCACAAGGAGGGAGGTGTGAAAGGATTCCCTGCATCTTTATTCTAAATAATAGGCATTGTAAAGGTTTGACACGTCACTGACCAGTTTACAAGACCCCTGATCATCGAACCATGCTGTACAATTTGTTCATAAGATCGACAGCGCGGGGGGTCTTCCTAACTGGTTTATATATGTATAGCACATTTATAAGTATTTTTTATACTGTACGGTTGTAAGAGCCCTCTTTGTAAGGGGTGTTGATTTTGTATGGCGGATCTATGGTCGTATTGTGCGTGGTTTTATAGGGTTTCAAGTTTTTTGTTGGCTAGGTTATGGTTTTTATATTATGTGTGAAATTATGTTGATTTATAGTGTTAATTCATTTTAAATTATGTCGTGGTTTCTGCTTATAAAAGGATTTAATAAAATTTTTGTTGGTTTAAGTAAAAGTTAAAAATAGAACCTAACAGACTTTTACGTGTGTACTTCGCTGCAGTTCCTTGAGATTGTTATTAATTGTTTATTTCACATCACTTCGTCGTGTAAATTATATTCGGAAGAAACAGTAGCAAGAATTTGTAATTAAAACTTGTCCTAGAAATTAGGCCTGTAAAACAGATAACTTATACCTTATGAATATACTATAAATCTATACTAATATTATAAAGCTGAAGAGTTCGTTTGTTTGTTTGTTTGAACGCGCTAATCTCAGGAACTACTGGTCCGATTTGAAAAATTATTTCGGCTTTCGATAGCCCATTTATCGAGGAAGGTTGGCTATATAATCATCACGCTCGCGCTAAGACCAACAGGAGTGGAGCACTGCGGGTAAAACCGCAGGGCGCAGCAAGTACAAGAAGGAATACATTTTTAATCATTTTTCTTAATCTAAAAGAATAATCTCAACATATAATGGCAAATTACGTTATCAAAAGCACGTAAGTAAATTGTACTCATAACGTCTTGCAAAGTCTTAGAGAAAATGGCGTCCGCTTGACATATATCCATTGAGATAGATCAAAGAACTAGGTACATTAGGGTTGCACCCTCGTAGGTCCTAGGTAAACCTAGGTTCTAGGGGTGGTTTATGTACTAAGTCATTTATGTATCATAGAATGTGTTCGTAATAATTTTTAAATTAATTTATGTGTCAGAAATTAAGTATTTGGAAGTCGGAAAAATACTTTTTCAGATATTGACATTTTTTATATCATATTTAGGGCAGTAAATATTATGCTTATTTTATTACCTTACTAGCTTTCCGCCCGCGGCTTCGCCCGCTTTGTCTAAAACCTAATAAATTATATTTATCTATTAAAAAAAACCGCATCAAATTCCGTTGCGTAGTTTTATTATTTATTACGTACCTACCTAACCTATTTAGTATTTGATTCAACGGATATACATATTACCAACTAGCTGTGCCTTGCGGTTTTACCCGTAGTGCTCCACTCCTGTTGGTCTAAACTCTAACTGTGATGATATTATATAAGCCTATAACATTCCTCGATAAATGGACTATCTAACACCGAAATAATTTTTCAAATCGGACCAGTAGTTCCAGAGATTAGCGCGTTCAAACAAACAAACAAACTCTTCAGCTTTATAATATTGTAGTATAGATTAATAGATACAAACCAAAAAATAATTTCCTCTGTCTATGAATTAGTAAATTCTTATTTCAGATATCTGATTCCACAGAACAGTAAAGTAGATAGAAGTGTGATGTGGGCGTGGCCCACGTGTCAATGATAAGTTTAGATCACCTAACTTGCTCTCAGTTGTGCGCAGAAAAATATTCGAGTCGGTTGTCAGCTGTCAAACCTTTTTTCCATATTTATTCATTAATTAGGACGTGTTGTTCGGTATAAAGAGTGCAAAAATGATAGCAGACGAAATAATATCAGCAATGAAGGCATTTCATACCGTCGGTAAGTCTTATATTAATTATATCAAAGAAACGGAAACTCAAAAAGAAAATGTCACTACAACAATAGTTGATGTATTATCCAAAAAGCTGGATGTCCCTGGTTTGGACGCAGATGCCTTCTCCCGTTGCCACAGACTGGGTAAAGCAATCAGCGATAAACCGAGACCAATTGTAGCTAAGTTCCGGAATATGACACTCAGGGATAATATTTGGTTCTCAAAGAGTGGCCTGAAGGGCTCTGGTGTCACCATCTCAGAATTTTTAACATCAAGCAGACATGAAACATTCCAAGCAGCTCGCTCTAAATTTGGTGTTGCAAAATGCTGGACGAGGAACGGCTATGTTTTTGTTCTTGCTTTGGACGGTAAACGTCATCGTGTGGAGTCTCTTTCTGAACTGAATGCCATATCTTCTGCGTCTGAATCTGTTTCTACAAATACCAACATTCAAAGTAACAAAGATACAAAGTTAACATCCAGAACTAAAAGGATTCCTAAAGCCAAGTAACTTATTTTGATGTTGTTAGTTTATAAAATATGTTTGTTGTTTTATTAAATATGTAGCTAATAACTTTCACTGTGTATGATAATTATAGTGTTTTATGACCTTTATTTTTATATTTACTTGTGTTGTTATATCACTTACTACTTATTTTTTTGTAGAATTGGCTACTTTACCTTATAAATGTAATATTGCTTTAAAATACCACTAATCTTAGTTTTACCCTTTTTTCTTTCTATAATTTCACAACTTTTTTTCTGTTTAACGAAGGTAAACCGCATATTCATTTTATAATATTTGTCACATATTTTGTCATCTCAGTTTGTTTACATACTACTCGACCAAGCCAACTAGACCCTTTTCAACTGTGACGTCACCCGCCCATGTCTCGGGTACAGATAGCAAAAAAAAAATATTAATAATATCACTGTTCGCTCTCCGCTATGAATAGTCTTATTTTTCCCCATTTCGAGGGCTGTCTATGAATAACAACACAGTAAAAACTTAAACAAATAACAACGAAAAACTTAACAGTCAACAACAAGCTTTAACGATTAATAATAAAAAGTACAGAAATAACTAGCGATGCGAAACGTACGAATGCGTCGATGCTGCGAACCGTACTAAGGCGAACGCGGTACCTGAGGCGGTAAGCGGGCGGGGAGGCCGCATTCCACCCGAGCGTCTAGTTGGCTTGGTCGAGTAGTATTTTAAGTTTAAGTGAGCGTTACATCTGTCACTTGATGTAGGTACATATTTGACAGCTTTACTTTATTTTTATTTTTTTAGTAATAGATACCGTTCTTTTGGGTTAGATAGAGTTTATTAGTTAGAGTAGTATAATTTTGTTTTTGTTCTCTCCAGAGCTGGTGGTCCAGGTATTATGGAATTACTTTTATTTTGATTAAGTTTTATTATTTTATTTTCTTATTTGGTTTTATCCTAGTATATAATTTATATAAATATACATACATATATATTTTTTTTCTGATTCACCTAATATATTATACATATAGATATATTTATTTATTTATATAATCTCTTTAAAACACGTTTTTAGTTGTTTTTTAATTTATTTATTTATTTTCAACTCATTCTGTATCTGATAATGTCCAACAATAGTGACTCATTAAGTGCAAACAGCTTTTTAACATGCAACTCCAGTAATAGCAGTTTTGTTAGCACGGATTACACTCCTCTCCCCGTTTCCTTATCCTCCCATTTCTCTGACTCCTCCCATAACTTTAACGTTGTCCATATAAACGCCCAGAGCATTCCGGCTCACTATCCTGACCTCCTTGCATTATTTGATTCGAAAACCGTCCATGCCATCCTTATCTCTGAGTCCTGGCTTAAACCCTGCCTCCCCTCATCTTCCTTCTCCATTCCCGGTTTCCACCTACTACGAAACGATCGAACTAGTAAAGGGGGTGGTGGTGTAGCCATTTATCTACGCGCTAATATTCCTTTCTCCATTGTAAGCTCCTCTTCCCAGCCCCCACCGTGTAACGAAGCAGAACACCTCCTTCTTGAAGTCACCCTCTCCCATACCAAAATTCTATTAGGTGTTTTCTATAGTCCAAATTCTTCCGTCGATTTCTTTCCTTCCTTTGATGAAATCCTTGACAGGGTCTCACCATTATATGACCATGTCATCATAATGGGGGATTTCAATACTTGTTTGATAAAAAATGATCATAGAGCTACTAAATTAACCTCAATTATTGACTCCTACAATATGTCCTTACTTCCTCTCGGTCCAACACACTTCTTTCCTGATTGCACTCCTTCGCTCCTTGATCTGATCCTAGTTTCCTCTCTAAATCATGTACATAAACATGGCCAATGCTCGGCAGACGCCTTTTCGTATCATGATTTAATTTTCCTCTCCTATAAAATCCGTCCTCCTAAAATGAAACCCAAAGTTATCATGCAACGCAATTTTAGTGGAATAGATAAAGATCGTTTATTACAAGATGCAGCTAATATCGATTGGTCTATACTCTCAACTGCTGAATCGATTGAAGATAAGGTAAATTTGTTCAACACATTTATTATACAATTATACGATAAACACGCACCTTTGCGTCCTATTAAATTGAAGCATCTCCCTGCGCCCTGGTTAACTGATAGCCTTAGGGAAATTATCAATTGCAAGGCTAAAGCTAAAAGCAAATTGAAACAAAAAAACTGTGACCTGCATCGTGAAGAATTCAAGAAAATACGTAATCGCTGCAATACTATGTGCAGAGACGCTCAAAAACGCTACATACACGAATCTGTGCAGAATGGAGATTCGGCTAGAGTCTGGAAATTTTTGAAGACCCTTGGAGTTGGTAAATCTTCCTGTAAAACCGAAATTCCCAATAGCATTTCTATTAACGACCTGAATAAACACTTTTCCTCACACTCCTTTGTATTCGATCCTCTTTGTAAACATAAGACACTTGATTCTCTTTCATCTAAACCTACTCCACCCTTTCCGCCTTTCCGTATTAGCCAATTCTCTGTCGCCGACGTTAAAAAGAACATTTTGTCCATCACTTCTAAGGCTGTAGGTGTTGATTGCATTGGTCGTAATATGATCATCCCCATCCTTGATCTGATCGCTCCTGTTATAACCGATATCCTCAATTTTTCCATCTCTTCAAGTACTTTTCCTCATTCATGGAAAAGCGCTAATATAATCCCTCTCCCCAAATCTAAAAATCCTTCTACCCTCTCCGATTTTCGTCCTATATCTATATTACCATTCCTTTCGAAAGTCTTAGAGCGGTTAGTACAGCAGCAACTCTCAAGATTCCTTAACAAAAACAACCTTCTCAATCCTTTCCAGTCCGGTTTCCGTCCGGGTCATAGTACGGCCACTGCGTTAGTCAAGATCACAGACGATATTAGACTGAGTATGGACAAAAGGCAGCTCACAATACTTACACTACTTGACTTTAGTAACGCGTTTAACACAGTTGATCACGATGTTTTGTTGAGCTTGCTACGCGTTTCTTTTAACATGTCTCCGGCAGTGATTAATTGGTTTAGCAGCTATCTCGGGGGCCGCCGGCAGCGCATTCTACTGGACGAGTGTTACTCATCCTGGTCTGATATTACTTCTGGCGTTCCTCAGGGTAGTGTGCTCTCTCCCCTCCTTTTTTCCTTATTTATCAACTCCATTGCTTCGAATGTTTCCGGTCTCTACCATATGTACGCGGACGATCTGCAAATTTATTGTCATTCATCACTTGAAGACCTAAGTGGGAAAGTAGCACTCATGAATGATGATTTACGTACCATTAGTAATTGGAGCCGCGACCATGGTCTATGCATTAATCCGAAAAAATCGCAGGTGATTATTATTGGGAGTCAGTCGCTTATATCTAAAATTGATTGGTCCTCTATGCCTAAAGTTTGCATAAATAACACTGACATTCCATACAGTTCCACCGTTAAGAGTCTTGGTGTTTTTATTGACGAAACTCTTTCGTGGACAAATCAAATTAAAGAACTGAGGAAAAAAGTATTTGCAGCAGCTGGCTCTCTCAGACGACTCCGAAACTTTCTACCTATTCCCACTAAAATTGCTCTTGCTCAGTCCCTTCTCCTATCCCTGTTTGACTACGCAGATGTCTCCTATCCTGATCTCCTCCAATTCCAACTTGATAGTCTTGAGCGTCTCCAGAACTTCTGTGTGAGATTTGTTTTTGGTCTGCGCAAATATGATCACATTAGTGAATACCGCTCAAGACTCAAGTGGCTCCCTGTCAGACTCCGCCGGGACTCTCATATCCTTAACCTTTTGTACTGCATCCTTTTCTGTCCAAACACGCCTTCCTACCTAAAAAGTAATTTCCAATTCTTGAGCTCCTCCACCCGTTCCCCACGATCCTTTAATAAACTCCTTTTGTATGTTCCCGTTCATAGATCTAATTTCTATGATAGCTCCTTTACGGTTCGTGCTATCAAGCTGTGGAACAGTCTGCCCGACAGTATCAGAAGAGCTGAGACACTGAATGAGTTCAAAAAGCAAGTATATAATTACTATTTATCTTTATGAAATGTATATTAGTGTGTATATGTATATTATATTAATATGTAGTATACTCATTTATTTAACTATGTATAGTATCTTCTTAATTAATTTTTTATTATTAAATCTATTTCTTATTAAATCTAAATAATTTTATTATAAATAGTGTTGTGCACCATCGACCTCAATATATTACGTAAGTAATTCTCATGATCCTTGACCTAAGGTTGCCTGGAAGAGATCGCTGTATTAGCGATAAGGCCGCCTTTTTGTACGTTTTTTCTATTGTTTGTGTTTTTTTTTTTTGTTATTATTGTTACTGGTGCAAATAAAGTGTTCATTCATTCATTCATTCATTCATTCATTCATTTATATTTTATGTTATAACTTCGCTTGTCGTAATTTGTCAAAATTGTATACAAATATCTAGTCAAAATGAACCTTAATCCATAAGAAATTAGTACTATTATAGATTGAACAGCAAACAAGACTTTCTGGAATATTATTGCAATAAACAAACGAATGTCGCTTTAGTGATGCTTGTAGTGCATATCGACAGTATCGATACTTTAGAAAAGACAAACATTATAAATATTAAATTTTATTTTATTTTTCCTTAGCTTTCATTTGTCTAATTTATTTATAGATTTCCCAAAGAGGCTAATTTAAAAGAGAAATGGATAAATGCAACGTGACGAGTTAACTGGATGCCGAACAGTACTAAGCGGTCTAACAAAGGCCACCGATACATCAAACCTACAGCAGTTCCAAGATTTAAAATAATGCATATTTTCTGTTTGTATTTTGTAAATATAGATTTATACTATTCTATTCCATTTTTTATTTAATAATAATAATATAAAAAGACGTACTTAGTAGTAATAAACATACTCCAAAATGTGACGCATTATACTATACTCATATAAAAGAAAGAAAAAAAAAATACACAAAAAATATTTATTTGTGAATTATCGATAACAAGGCTGACATCCCTCAGAGCATAGCATCAGATAAATATCAAGTTAATGTCATTAATGTTGAGTGACACAAATTTCAACCTTATCTCTATGTGTTGCGTTTCAAATTTATATCTATCGAAAACTAACGCCCTCTGTTGTGGAGTAGCTGAATGTTTTTGAATTTGGAATTTCTGTGCAATGAGAAACAAAACAGCTAATATACCTAGGGATGTTATACTAAAATAAACCGTAACATGGTGCGTTAGGGTACATATTGAAATGCTGAATTTATAACCTAAGTCAGTTTTTACTCAAATTAAGCTGTCCAATCAAAGGCATAGTTTACTTGTAGACTGTAGTATACTGTATAACTATCGGTTTAAATGTGTGGGTTTGGCGACACTGGTTTTCATACTAATTAGACATTACAGCACTTCTATATGTTTTTACTGTTCTGTGTCTGATTCAGTATAATCAAATTTTAAATTTAATAAATTAAAAACTTGAGAAAATAAAGTAGTTTCAATAGTGAAGGATTAATAATTGTCTCTTCAAGATTTTTGTTTATTAACATTGAGGTATTGTACATAGTAACTCAATGTTTATTAATTGATTTCTGTAATTAGTTTTCAAGTTTCTAAATAATGTCGTGGGTTTTAATGAAACTTATTTCAATAACAATATCAATTAAGCGTGAACGTAATCCATTAATTTGCTTTTATTTTATTAGTTAATAGAAATACATAAATTTAAATTAAAAAAAGACACAAAGCATTGAGTTACTATGTACTACGTACTAGAGAGGACATCGCTACTAAACTATTTGTAACACGAGTTAGAGTCAATCGTCTCAAACCATTTTTTTTTGTTACATTGATTGGTTTATATTGATAAGTTTATTCATATTTTTTAATAAGATAAACAATATTAGGCCGCCTCTTGTACAAACTATGCCTTTCTTATTCTTTATAAAAATACTAATATTATAAATGCGAAAGTAACTCTGTCTGTCTGTCTGTTACTCAATCACGCCTAAACTACTGAACCAATTTGCATGAAATTTGGTATGGAGTCTGGAGATATTTTGATACCCGAGAAAGGACATAGGCTACCTTTTATTGCGAAATAGGGCGAAGCCGGGGCGGACCTCTAGTAATATTATAAATGCGAAAGTGTGTTTATTCGTTTTAATCTGTCATGGCCAATCAATTCACATGGAAAGTTCAATTTACCAAAAAGCTCAAATCACATGGTAAGCTCAATTTCACAAATAGCTCAAATCACACGGAAAGCTCAATTTCACAAATAGCTCAAATCACATGGAAAGTTCAATTTACCAAAAAGCTCAAATCACATGGTAAGCTCAATGTAACAAAGAGCTCAAATCACATGGAAAGCTCAATGTAACAAAAAGCTCAAATCACACGGAAAGCTCAATGTAACAAAAAGCTCAAATCACATGGAAAGCTCTGTATAAGTCAGGAAAATGTTTATAGGCCAGGAAAATTTCCTTGTATTTGAGACAGGAAATTTCTATAAGCTGGAAAATTTCTATAAGAAAGGAAAATTTCTATAAACAAAGAAAATTTCTATACGTGAGGAAAATTTCTATAAGCCAGGAAAATTATAAGTCAGGAAAAATCCATAAGTCCGGAAAATTTCGATAAGACAGGAGAATTTCTATACGTCAGGAAAATTTCTCTTTGTGGGTAAAATTTCTATAAGTCAATAAAAATAATATTATAGAAAAATTATGATAAAATACGTATTTAAGGCGATAGAAACGATTCAACCATAGAAATCTAAATAACAAGACACATAGAAGTGCTTTATTGTCATAATTCGTATGGTTAGGGAGCCAGGTGCAAATTTGGTTCATTATTTCCTCTCAAGAGATAATTCGTCAGAAGCATCATAGTATAGTATTAAAAAGCCTCGTGAACGTCAGCTGGCGCTCGGTTGGGGGGGTGAGCGGTTGTAGCCTCCCACGCACGTAGGAAAAAAAATACATTCATTCATTCATTTCCTCTCAGCTAAAAATTTGTCAAATTGTAGCTAACCCAATATCGCAACGAAAAAAAATAATCAGCTGGTTACAACATGGTGTATTATACGTCAGCTGGTGTCTCGAACATGAAAGTTAAATTTAAAGAAAAATTTATTTTCTGTGATTTCCTCTCAAACAAAAATTTACCTGATGATAGCTTATATGTAACTGTGGATAAATATATAGGTCAGCTGGCTGTATCTTGGTGAAAAAACCGTCAGCTGATACGGGAGGCTACAACTGCTCTTCCCCCCAACCGAGCTCCAGCTGACGTTCACGAGGCTTCATAATCCTATACTTTGATGCATTTTACTAATTACCGCTTGAGAGGAACTTGGTCATAAAATCTGTTCCTGGCTCCCGTACCAGTATGAAAACCGCTGTCGCCAAAATCAACACATTCAAACCGAAAGCTAAACAGTACACACAAGTAAACTATGCCTTTTATTGGACAGCTCGATTTTAGTGAAAACTAACTTAACTATTAAATTAAGCTTTTGAATATGTATCCTAACGCACGAATTTACGGTTTATTTTAGAATAACATCTCTAAGTATATGAGACTTTTTGCTCCAATACGAACAAACGTGATAATAAGAATGGTAGACTGTGTCATTCATTGTTATTTCGATTACTATGGTGACACTCGTAAATCTCGTAATACTTGTAAATATTCTATAATTTTAAGGAAAAACGGCATTATTTCTAAAAAAAAAATATTATCCGATGAAATATTATTCCTTTATAAGTATAATTACAACTTGTGGAAGAATTTCCGCAATGGGAATTGCTGAAACACACCATGTATACACTCATACGTCTCCAGAGCAACTGAACAGTGACGAATGCACTGGTGATGTGCAAATCACCTGAGTGGCGACAAGGTCACGCACGCTTACGACTTCTAGTGTCTTGTTATTTAGATTTCTATGGATTCAACTATAATTTTATATTTAAACATGGTATGCATAATAAATAACCTTATACATATAATATTTTCGTGTTTCTCAGAAATAATGATTATTCAGAAGAGAACTTAATACAACGGTTCCGTGAGAGGATACGGAAGATTGCTCTAAACCGTTGTTAGGCGATTGTGAAGGTAACATTATTATTTATTCAATTAAGTATTTTATTTGATAGATAAATTAAAAAATAATCAGAGAGATAATGTAAAAAGCAGTTTTAATCCTACTAATATAATGCGAAAGTTTGTGAGGATGTGTGTGTGTGTGTGTGTGTGTGTTTGTTACTCTTTCACGCAAATACTACTGAACCGATTACAATGAAATTTAGCACACATATAGAAGGTAACTTGGATTAACACATGGGGTAGGTTTTATCCCGGAAATCCCACGGGAACGGGAACTATGCGGGTTTTGCTTTGAAAACGCGGGCGAAGCCGCGGGCGGAAATCTAGTAAAGTTATAAATAAATATTTAGGTATTTGTTACAATGATTGGTTTTATTTATAAGTAATAAGAGACAGAATATCTACAAAGTGTATTACTCACTAGCCGCCCTGCGCCGCCGGGTCCTGGGTTCGATTCCCGGTGGAGACGAAGAAAAAAAATGTCTCGGTCTGGCAGGACACAGAAGGCTGATCACCAACTTGTCCCTAAAGAAAATCGATCAGTGAAACAGATGTATAATGCATCTGCCCCTTACCCCACTAGGGGACATGGGACTTCAATTACTTATGCATTATTATTTATAGTTTAATCTAGCTGCCTCAGTGTTGTCTGATACTCAGATTTACCCTGTAGAGTCGTTTCGGAGGAGTATGGTACCTATAGTAGAGCCAATTTAATAGGCAACATTTGACGTCTATCAATTTTATCTTCATAGGGTGGTAACCTGCTTAAAAACATCGATTAAAGTTAATTAATCGATACGGACTTGAAACATTGGTCAATCGAACTTGAAACACATGTCAATAATTTATGATAAATTTTATTCCCAAGTAATCAATGCATTCGATTCTAGATTTCAGATTTCGATTTTAAGAGTAACGTCTCTGGTATTTAAAAAGAAAAAAGGTTTATTGACACAAAATTGTAGCGACGTCAGTTCTTTAAATCAGAATTTGTTTAATATGTTTAGAATGGTTTATCAGTAAAATCAAATCCTAAAATTACTTGTATCGGTCATTATTATTATAAATATGAAATCGTAATTGAAAAAAATTAAACAAATGTGCAGTTCTAATAAAACGATATATCATGTTATTCTATGTCGTGGTTACTAGGTTACGTTGTTGAATTTTGTTGAACTGTCAAATGTTGCCTATTAAAATGGCTTTACAATAAGTAACAAATTGATTATTGACACGAGAATTTTATTTATTATACTAGCTTTCCGCGGTCCGCCCCGTCTTTGCCTGTGGTATATGTTTATGTATTCTCTCCATATGAACCATCATCGTACTTCAAGGAATATTATAAAAAAATAACAAAATCGGATCAGCCGTTCTCGAGTTATTTGCGATTCTTTTTTTTATTATAGATTATTAATACTTATGTTGCTTATATACTCTTTGCACATTCCCATTTATTTTTATTTCTTCACGCTGTCAACAAATATTCTATCAGAAAACAAAAATGTCAAAAAATTCACACAAAATTGCCCAAGATAAATTTTAAATAGTAAAAAATGCATAAAAAACCATGAAAAATGTTGCAAAAGATATTTTTCTACCGCCAAATTAGAATAAACACCCGACATAGTTATTAATTTATTTATTTTTCTTTCAACGCATTTAACCAACTACAAAAATGAAGGACGACGATGGTAAGTTAAATCATAATATTATTATATATATACTAGCGGTCCGCCCCGGCTTCGCCCGTGGTACATATAAAAAATAGATGTTGGCCGATTCTCAGACTTACCCGATATGCACAGAAAATTTCATGAGAATCGGTCCACCCGTTTCGGAGGAGTATGCAGACTAACATTGTGACACGAGAATTTTATATATAAGACTAGCGGTCCGCCCCGGCTTCGCCCGTGGTACATATGAAAAATAGATGTTGGCCGATTCTCAGACTTACCCGATATGCACAGAAAATTTCATGAGAATCGGTCCACCCGTTTCGGAGGAGTATGCAGACTAACATTGTGACACGAGAATTTTATATATATAAGATTAGGATGGTTTCATATATATTAGGATGGTTTCAAATAGAGTTTTAAAGAGAATTAAAAGCGACCAAAATAGAAACAGATACAAAAAAAAAATACTTGAATTATTGCTAAAAGGATTGGGAGAGTGTAAAACCATTCCAAATTTATAAAGCTGTGTTTGTTCATTCGTTTGCTTGAACGCGCTAATTATTTGTCGGATTAGAATTCTTTCACTGTTAGATAGTCTATTTATCGAGGAAGGCTATATGTATATCATCACGCTAAGTCCAATAGAAGCGGAGCAATGCGGGTATAATCGCGGGGAACAGCTAATCACTACATAGTATAAAACAAAGCCACTTTCCGCATCCTTAGATCTTAAAATTACGCAACAGATTTTGATGGAGCTTTTTTAATGCCTACATATACTCAAGAAGAAGTCTTTACTTATTTTATTACTGAAACCGGAAACCTTGTGGCACTATAAAAATAATCTTACAGAGGAGGAAGATAACACCTTTGGCGTCACACGGTACCCCTGCATGCCGTCTCTAGTCGCGCTACAGCAGATGAGAAACCGACTCCACCTGGCGTTCCTTGGCAGGAAACTGATGAAATGGACCATGCTGGCTTCCGGCAGGGAACTGAGGCGACTAGCTGGCGAGTTGGATGGGTAAGTTCCTAGATATGTTGTGTAGTAGATCGGAGACCGTCTTCACCTGGCGTTCCTTCGCAGAAAACTGATGGAATGGACCATGCTTGCTACAGTACATGTAATGGATACAGCGGCGCCTAGATTTAATAAGGAGCGTATGTATTGCTATCTAGTATCTAGTCCTGTCTCTTGACACAAAAATCATAGTGAAGATAATGAAGGTCAAACAAACATATTTTCCCCTCTTGACTTAGTTAGGAAGTAAGGATTAAAATTTAAATCTAATTTGCCATCGCAAAAAAGTTTTTAAAACCTACTATAAAGTTTCTCTTCTAGGTAGGTACTTACCACATACGACCAAATAAACATATTTGATTTGATTTGATTTACTTTAAACGAGCATGCTTCTTCTTAATCTGATTGAATTGTATATTTTGGTACAGTTTTATAATAAATGATTTTTTTGCAGTCTCTACAAGGGTTTTGCTGACGACCTTAGCAATGCGTTCATACTGCTAGCCCGTTGTCGATATTTCTACCCGCATCTGAACCAAATGGTGATAGAGGATGTTCCTAAAAAGGTAATATTTTTGTGGAGTTGTCAATATAGTTGTCACTATTTCCTGTCAAAACATACTTAGCTGTCGAAAACTATAAAATGCCGCCTTTCTTTGAATCGTGGTGCATTCGTACGACGTTGTTTATACGACGTTTGACCGAACTACCCTCACTTTGCTTATAGTCCTTGACTGGCTGCGATTTGTTATCAACTAGCTACATCAATTAGGCAGTTGTGTAGAATCGCAGTACAATCTTATTACATTCAAACTTATATTTAACACGGCTTCCCGAGTAATTTTTTAAAATATTATATATTTATTTAATTATTTATTGCACACACAAAGGAAATAGAGACACATAAAGTACAGGTAAGAGGAAAACAAAGTGTACAAACGGTGGCCTTATCGCTAGGTAGCGATCTCTTCCAGGCCACCGTAAGTAATATGTAAGGAGAGACGTTAAAAGGAGGTGGGTGAGCAAAAAAATAAGGCGTTAGGGAGAAAGAAAGAATAATTATAAATATTCAATGTATATAATATATATCACATATAACAAATACATAGAAGTATATAATAAGAGAAAATATAATTATAAATATTATATAAATATAACATATAGAACAAGTATATAGTAGTAGGTACATAACAAAGAAGAAAATAAGATAACAGTAAGGAAATATATAGTATAGCCGATAGCGCCAGGTTAATTAATTGAATAGAAGGAAATATTTCTTATAGATTTCTTTCAATTCATCTTTTACTTATCTATTATTACGTGCCGCGTAAACAAAGGACAACCCGCATAGTTTCCGATCGCGATAAAATCGGTTGAGCAGTTTTAGCGTGAAGATGTAACAAACATACAAATTTTCGTATTTATAATATTAGTAGGACAGATATATGCTATGTAGAGTATTTATACACACATTGGTAACATGTCATCCTTATAATTAGATATTAATTATGCATGCAAAATCTATGTAGGTATCCTAATTAATTAATGAAATAATATGTGACGTGTTAATCATAATATTATTTCGTACTATTCTTAAAATTCAAATACAATTTACTATTTTACAGTCACTCCTAATAATTTAATAAAATTATGAATTTATTTTATCTTCCATAAACATGTTAATTACAATAATATTGTTATTATTTACGTAAATGATGTCATTTTAATTAGTAACACTTGTGTAATCGATTTTATAGTATAATCTTATCAAACAATACATTTGCTAAGAGAAGAATACGATAAAAAGTATCAGTAGAAATATATCGATAATTTCGCATTATTTCACAACGCCTCCGTGGCGCAATCGGCTAGCGCGTTCGGCTGTTAACCGAAAGGTTGGTGGTTCGAGCCCACCCGGGGGCGATATTTTTTACTTTTTTACTTATTATAATAATATAAATTATACTGTTTTAGAGCCGATTTTTCAATGCTTGGATAAAACTTATTCGTCGAATAATGTATAAAACTACCATTTTAAAAACGTATTCTAATTGCCCGTATTTGACAGTTTACGTGACATTTAATATTATCGTGTAATACTTTATTGGACGGATAAGTTTTATCCAAGCATTGAAAAATCGGCCCTTAACAAAGAAATACTGTATTATACTTAAATGAGATAAAAGATATATTATTCTGAGTGAATTATTATTGGTTCTTCATATTTTTTTCATTTTATAGACAAAATTGTATCACAACATGATCACAACCAATCCTTAGATAGTTTTGGAATTTGGATGATATAATTTTATTATTTAACGTTCAATAAGATAGATTAATTAACATTCCATTCCTACAATATGGGAATTTAATTTTAACAGAAATATTTAAAAGGAATTTATAATATAACACTTACTTATCTTGAGAATTACAGGAGAATATTATTTTGTCACTATACCTAAATGAAAATATTAAGCTATTGCATAGCTTCTATCGCGGGCCTTGAGCGCGGGGACCGAATCCAGAAATTGCGTAACGAAAAAACCTCACGCTCCCCACTCCGACGGGCTCGGAGGTGTGGCTTGAAGGCATAGCATGCAATAGCTTTACCGCGGCAGTCCCCCAGTGCCACACGTCTTTTTTTATAATTCTGTCGAAACGTACAATATTTTGTAATGATTGCATTATATTGTGTTATATTCGATATCTGTATGTTTGTATGTTTACTCGTTGTATACGGCAAAACAGCTCAACTAATATAGATTTAAATCTATACTATGTATTTCCTCAGGCTGGAGTGATAGTCATACCGTCTACGAAGGCTGTATCTGGTGTCAAAGTTATTCTTCACGATATAATGGAGGTAATCAATATTTATTATAATAATAATTTAAATTGTACATGTAAACTGAAATACCTAAAGAAGATTATTCGCACTGCGCACGCATGTACGCAAGATACTGTTACATCTAGTAGAAAAAATATTATCGATTCGGACTCCATATTATGACGTCATAGTTGTCAATTTTAATAAGCAGCAACTTCTTTATTGAAATTTATTGTAAGAGTACAATAAATTCGTGAGTGTAATGCAAAAAGGATTACTTAGTTTTCATTTAGACAGATTTTGAGAAATGAAATGGTCATTGGAAGTTTCTAATTCAAAATGAAACATGTACATTTTGTTCAATTAAACTTCTTCTAGAAGCACTTTTAGAATTATTGTCATATACATAGATAAAATATTCATAGTATTACCATAAAACAATTTAAACACAGTCTAACTTTAAACCAGGGATCTGTCACTTTAATAGTTGTCTATGTGAAATACGACAAAACCAGATTAAAGAGAAACCGCGCTTAAATATAAACCCTGTCTAACGTTTTTTGTGGTAAGACAGTACAGCCTGGTTATAAAGTAAATGAAAAGATCTGATTATCAAAATGACCATACCATTTCGTATACAGACGGAAGCGAAACCATACGTTCACTTGGGGATAGAAAAGGGTGGTCAAACGATACTGGAGACGAAGAAAGCCTGGCTGGAACTTCTGAAGCGACTCATCATGATGATGTCTGTGCGATCCAACTTCATCATGGTCGAACTGTCGAACAAGGCTGCTACCAAGTATGTGTTGATGATAATTTGCAATACACTGCGTAATTTGTTTGATGCTCCTTATTAAAATGTGTGAGAAAACACGCAATGGATGTGTGTTTTGATTTTGTGTCGTTGGTTTATGAGTTTGGAATTACGTGGTGTATACTGTTTGCAAATGTAGTTTGATACTTTTGAATTGAACTTTTGAAGGCTGGTTGCTTGTTTATTTTAATGATTATTTCTGTTATGAAGCAAGTTACTTTCGGTGTCGTTATCTCAGTTAATGAAATTCTGATAAGATTAAATTGTGCTAATTAATTTGACAGTATTGTTGATAATGATTATAAAATTGATCAGCTGGTATTAATTTTACAACATCTTCAAGATAAATTTGGCGTATATCTAAAAAAAGCGTCAAGAAATTATGATAATATAAGCTGGGTATTTTTTTGTATCATAGATAAAATATCTTTTTGTATTGTTAATCTCTTAACTTATATATAAAAATGAATCGCAAAATGTGTTGGTAAGCGCATAACTCGAGAACGGCTGAACCGATTTCGATAATTCTTTTTTTATTATATTCCTTGAAGTACGAGGATGGTTTTTATGTAGAGAAAACGTAAATATGTACCACGGGCGAAGCCGGGGCGGACCGCTAGTATATACCTAAAAATGAATCGCAAAATGTGTTGGTAAGCGCATAACTCGAGAACGGGTGGACCGATTTCGATAATTATTTTTTTATTATATTCCTTGAAGTACCAGGATGGTTTTTATGTAGAGAAAACATAAATATGTACCACGGGCGAAGCCGGGGCGGACCGCTAGTTATTAATATAGATGTTAAAATTTATAAGTAACATCCTTGTATCGATGTTGTATCAAGAGATGAGCAGAATTATTTCTAGCGATTCTAGTGAATTATGCTCTCCATAAATAGCCCTCAAAAGTTCAAGTAGAAGTGTAGAATTATTATCTCCTTAATATTTTAATACGAGATCTGTTTATTTTTGTTCATTTCTTACTCCATCAATACCTATGAATTACTAGATTATTATCTTCTTATATAAGATTTACAGAAACAAATTTAATATTCTAGGACATAACTAGTTGTTTAAAAATTATCGGTACGAAAACTTTAACTGAAGTCTTATTTTCTGTTGGTTGCACAGTCACTTAATAATAGCTAAACAGCTTTTTCCAAATTATCTATACTAATATTATAAAGCTGAAGAGTTTGTTTGTTTGAACGCGCTTATCTCAGGAACTACTGGTGCGACCTGAAAAATTATTTCGGTGTTAGATAGTTCATTTATCGAGGAAGGCTATAGGCTATTTATCATCACGCTAAGACCAACAGGAGCGGAGCAATGCGGGTGAAACCGCGGAGCACAGCTAGTTGTATATAATGTCATAGAGCTATACGATTTTAATGTCTTATTTCATGACAATCAGTTCACATTACTTTAGTTTAAATTTTCCTGAAATATTATCAGACTTAAAAATTTTATTTTTGCATTTATGTTTCTCTTGTATGTGATCTCGTATTAGAATGTTTTCTTTCATCATCTTACGGAGACGGATATGTGATTTGTATTTGGAAATTAATTAACATAGGTTACAATGTATGATTTTTTGATCTTATCAGTATGATAGAAAAGCATAGAAAACAAAACATGGTATATACTGTTGGTAAGACAATATCAGCCATAAGCGAAATTAGCATTTACTTTTTCTCTCAATACATTTTAAATTTGATGACGTTCACGAAATTTTTGCGCAATAGGTACATTTTTAGTGAATCAGTGATATATCGTTTGAAATGCGACTGTCAATGCTATCCCAATTTTTTGTGAGATGAGGTATATTTTTATATTATCATCTACTTATATATTGATTGTTATTTATTACATATTTCCTACGATTAAAGAGTATTGCAAGTTATGTAAATTTTAATGTTTATCGTGAAAATTATGAAACTTGCAAGATTTGTTGTACTTAAAACTGTTAGAAATTTACGCGTAGTCTTATTCGTGTTAAATTAAGGGAATCATATTAAATATGTTTGGGAAAGGTAACTTTAACAAAGGCTCTATTAAAATCCGTCTTCGTTAGATGTTATTTGTATTATAGTTTAGTGTATTTAGTTATGGCCGATGGGCCAAGCTGCCGATGAACTCACCCTTCCGTCTCTCTAAGGACTGGACGGCCATTTTTTTATAAAACCTACGAATTTTCTATTTACACTTTGTACTTAACCAATTTTATTATCAATCATACGAATTTTCTTTTTTGTATCTGTTTTCATATCAATCATACGATTTTTTTAATATCTATTTTTTATTAATCTGACGAATTCTTTTTACCTAATCTGTGCTACGATATATCTTGTCTATGCTCAGATCTTTTTTTATCTATGCTTTTTGAAACTGACGTTCTTTATATTTTGAATTGTTTTGATTGTATTCGATTATGATACGTTTTCTGTTGATAAATTAGTTTTTGATTGAGAAATTTTGAATATGGTGAAACTTCTTGAATATACAGGGTTACAGGTTAAGTCGACCTATTTCTGTTAAGAGCGTGTAGTAGGGGTCAAAACAAACTGATTTGATCTTATAATACCATATCCAAAAGTTAGCCGTTGAAGAGTTATTGCAATTTTAATTTTTTTCTTGAAAATGCCACTTTATCTTAGCATTTAGCGTTTAATTTTTTATTTTACTTATTTGGTCTGGGTTTTTTTGAGTTTTTATGTAAAGGTTGAGTTAAACAATAATTCTCAGCAATAAAAATCCATATCGCTGCAAACAATTCAAAGAAATGGCTTTTAAACTAAAAATAATAACATTAAAGTAATTAAGTTTACTCGTTTTAAACAAAGATATTGAAAAAAATCTCTATGAAAATGTGTCTGCAGATGTTTTTAAAAACATGTGCATGTTCTTAGCTATGTAAAAAGGTATGATAACCTTTGGTAGCATTCGTAGATTCCAAGAAATCGGGGATAAACTTGGTATGGGGAAATAATTCTTAGAATAGCTCATTAACATCGGTCTAGTTATTATCTGCCTATGCGAACAATAAGAGCTAGCGCGCACAAGCAACTTTGTCTCCGCAACTATTTTGTCTCTCCCATCAATTGTATGGGGAGTTGCGTCGCTACGTGCGCGCACTTTCATACTAGCCCATGGGTGGAGAGACAAAATACTTGCGGAGACAAAATAGTTGCGGAGACAAAGTTGCTCGTGCGCGCACTGTCTTAAGGGTTGTGCCGCGTGATTTTGATGTCTCACTCACACGCTGCAACTATCTCGCTTCCACCTACTGGAGAGAGCGAGCAAGGTGATGGACGAAGCTGTATGGGGCGAAGGATGCCGCTTTGTATTTTTTAGTCTGCTTATGTGATTCGTCCGTAGTAGATGCGATTTCTGTGCTCCTCTGTGTATTGACAACGCGACTTGGCTTTCTTTTTGGACTGATTTTCTTCCGATTCTGTGACCGTGGCTCGAAACTAGACTTTGATTTTTGCTTGCGATTTGAATTTTCAAGATGAGTTCGTATACTAACGAAGAATATGCTGACATTTTGATGTGTTACGGGTTTTGTCAAGGTGTATCTGCACATGCTCGTGCGGAATACATGACCCGCTATCCTGACCGTCGTGCACCAGATGTTAGTGTCTTCGAAGGGACCTATCGTCGCCTTAGAGAAACTGGTTCGATTCTAAGACGACGAACAGACGTCGGTCGGCCATCTGTTCGGGATGAGGAATCGAATGGATCCCACGACATCAACAAACATTGTTGCCCAAGAACTTGGTCTGTCTCAGTGGAAAGTATGGTTCACAATGAACACTTCAGGATATTACCCATATCACTACACGCCCGTGCACGTGATGGAAGAAGGAGATCCTTTAAGAAGACTAGATTTTTGTAGATTCATGTTGAAAGCGGATCTGGAAAACCCCTCGTTTTTAAAAAAAAAATTATGGACAGATGAGTCCAAATTTGATCAAGACGGTATCACAAACTACCATAACGCTCACTATTGGGCTCCGAAAGCACGTGGCAATCCTAACAAGAAGAATCCAAAAAAATCACGAAGACGATTAAGTCTTAATGTGTGGATGGAGATAATTTCAAATAAATTAATTGGACCATACTTCCTTCCGGACAACCTAAATGGTGAAAATTATGAGACCTTTCTGCGCCAACATTTAAGCAACCTACTTGAAGACATACCCCTGACTTTGTTAAGAGACATGTGGTTCCAACATGATGGCTGCCCTGCACATTACAGAAGAAGTGTTAGAGAATGGTTAGACATCAACTATCCAAACAGATGGATCGGAAGAGGTGGGCCCATACCATGGCCGGCTAGAAGTCTATGGAAGACATGTTGAGCAGGAACTGTAAAGTTTTTAAGAAAAATAAATTATGACAAAATTTATTCTGATGTTGTACTTTACTAACACTGTCCCATGTTTATCCCCGATTTCTTGGAATCTACGAATGCTACCTGAGGTTATCATACCTTTTTACATAGCTAAGAACATGCACATGTTTTTAAAAACATCTGCAGACACATTTTCATAGAGATTTTTTTCAATATCTTTGTTTAAAACGAGTAAACTTAATTACTTTAATGTTATTATTTTTAGTTTAAAAGCCATTTCATTGAATTGTTTGCAGCGATATGGATTTTTATTGCTGAGAATTATTGTTGAACTCAACCTTTACATAAAAACTCAAAAAAACCCAGACCAAATAAGTAAAATAAAAAATTAAACGCTAAATGCGAAGATAAAGTGGCATTTTCAAGAAAAAAAATTAAAATTGCAATAACTCTTCAACGGCTAACTTTTGGATATGGTATTATAAGATCAAATCAGTTTGTTTTGACCCCTACTACACGCTCTTAACAGGAATAGGTCGACTTAACCTGTAACCCTGTATGTATCTTTGAAATATTTTTTTTTTGGTGTAAAGAAGTCTGCTCGATTTGAACTAGAATAATAATTATATTTTAGTACGGAATAAGGCATTCAGTGGCAGTGTTGTAAAAGTATGAAACGCAAATTATTAAAATTATAGAAAATATAATGAACCTACTTATTATTGGCGTAATTTAGGTAAGAATAAATATAATGTTTTAACCTTTTATATTTTGACACAGAGCAGAAACACAGTATGTTTACTAATATAAGACTAATATAATATAAAATAAAATTAAGATCTATCTATCATGTTTTCTTAGCTCAAGTCTTCTAAACATTACTTTTCACACATTTACGGACATTATTCTAAATTTCATGGCAATCATTTTTGTCAGATTGTTTAAATGGTCATTTCGTCAACGTTATTATTGTTATAATATAATCGTAGTGATCATAATTTTATGGTTATTCTATGGTATAAGGTACTACGTACATAGGTATTAACATAAACTACTGTAACCTCTTGACGATTAGACAGAATTTCATTGACTTTAAGGTGTAAATCTAAGCACTTAAATATCTTAGAGATTAGTATTTAACTTCTGTGAACGGGTTAGCATTATTAATGAGCTTTAATATTATATCATTTCCTTTACAAAACATACTTCACGTTACATACACAATTTGCTCAGTATTAGTTGTTTATTATTACCTAAAAAATTTGTCCTATAAAATATGTATTTTATATCTCTTTCAGTGACCTATTTATTCAAAATTATTCCACCTTCTACCAGACGTAGTATTTTATCTTTGTCCTAATAATTCTGTATTGAACCTTTAAAGAAATTTTCATCATTCCTCGTTCAATACGGTAATAACGTAAAACTTGAAAAACTTGCCCCTTTAAATCGTGACTGTTGTTCTAAATATTTAACATATTTTGATACTGATGATTAGATAAATTATATTTGCGAAATTTGAAGTATTTACATTTATTGCTATTATTTACTTTTCAATTAAGAACTAGACGATGACATTGAAACATTTTTTACAATTACAAAAGAGTTCATCGTCAGAATGGCTATATTGTAAAAAAAACATATACACTCGTTATTCAAAGTCACTTCTCAGTTCAACTGATAGGTTTATTCAACCAAGAGGAGTTTTTTGCAAATAAATAGACGTACAGTCCTTATTTGGAAGAGAGTCATCGGCAGTTAATGAATCCAATATCGAACAAAATACATTGTCTGCAGGAAACAAAACGTGCTGGGTAAGATCGTCATACCCAAAACGAATGTAACGATGGGATATATAAATAATGAATTGGAAGAGCTAGCTAGAGAAGAATTCTTCAGGCTCAAAAAAGTCCTCGATATTAAAAGAAAGATACGCGCTGCGAAAGAGGATAAGACAGAGAAACCGAAAATTGAACAACCTAAAAAACCTAAAGTTAAAAGAAAAATAACTCCTCTACCTCCAGTTGAAGATGATACAAATAGGTGTTCCATTTGTGGCAATGTTATTAAAGACATTCCTCTTGAAGAAGATGAAAAGGCTCTACAAGAACAAAAATTAGAAGATTTGAAAGCTCAGATAAACGAGATTATGCAAATTACGAAGGGATTGAATGAAGAAGGTGTACTTGCTACAAATATAAATGATTTCTTACGCACAGCAGAAGAACTAAGAGAGCAAATACGTTACCCAGATGAAATGGATTTTGAAGATGCTGAATTGGAAATTGACATTGATACATTATGTTGTGAATGTAGAATGAAATATTTAGAAGAGCGCCAACGGAAAACGGCAAAAGCTGAAGAAGCAGCAGAACCATTAAAAGAACCACCTGTCATCAGTCCTGTAATTAGTCAAACTGAAGTTACTATGAAAGAACCATCGAAGGATACTTTTAAATCAGCCAGAATACAAGAACCTGGAACGTCTGAAGTGTACAGTCAAATCCAGTCCGACATCGAATTGGGTACATTTGAAACTGAAGAAAAAGAAATTATAAAAATAACTCGAACTAAAAATGAAGATGGCACCATTTCAGAACAGAAGAAAGTAATAAAGATTAAACGAGAAGTTAAAACACCGGTGAGAGGAAAATCGGCTGCATCTACGAATATTAGTACCACAAATCAACCTTCACAAACATCAGACAAGTCTAATCCATATTCTGGTTCGAGGACTGTCGGTGTTATTAGTATAAATAGTAATGACAAAAGCTATTTCAATGAAGTTTCTAAAAGACAAGTTAAATCATTGCCTTTAACTCCTGTATCGCAAATGTCAGAGCCAGTGGAGCGATTCTGTATGTCATCCGTTACTTTACTGTCGACGGATTTAGATATTGAATTAAACACTTCAAGTGATGAATACATATCAATATCTCTAAATAACTCCCATCCAGCTATGCCTGGTTGTCCAAAATGTCAATATGTACGTACTGGAAACTCGCAATCTTGCGTAAGTTTCAATTTGAAAGTTTCAGAGAACGAAGTCTCCAACAAAAAGTCATCAATATCGTCCAAATCAGTAAATAAATCACGATCACACGATGAATTGACCAAAACAAAAGCTAAAAAGAATAAAATTAAGGAAAGCGTTTCTTTTGCTCCTAAAGAAATCAAAAGTAATACATCAATATAAATAAACCAATTAGACTTATATTACTAGCAAGAATAACTTAGAATTTATATTCAAAGCAAAAAAATATCGAGGTAGATACTGACATTAGAAACAAACCTTAGATTTTTACGCAATTACAAACATTACCAAGAAAATAAATCGTGTTCTTATTCCTCATGAAAATCCTTCACGGAAGTCCTTAGAAGAGGGTCAAGGGTGAATTACAATGGCAGCTTTAAAGATAAATTTCAATTCAATTAAAGGATCAAAGTTAAATATCAATTTTGTCGGCAGGAGATTGAACGTATTGAAAAAAATTGTCATTCCAAGAACTAATGTGACTGTTGGATATATTCTATCTGAACTCGAAGAAATGGATAGAGAAGAATTTCATAGATTGAAAAAAGTTAAAGAAAAAAAGAAAGGAAAAGCTGCACAGCCAGAGAAAATTGAAGAAAAAATTGACCAGATAAAGGAGTGTTGTTTAAGAGTAGAAAAGAAAAAGGAAATTAAGCCCATGGTTATACCAGCTCCACCAAAATTAAAAGAAATTTTAAAGGAACCTGATATAAGTGAAGTTTCTTTGCGATCTGAATTTCAACCAGGAACTTTGACAGATGGAGAAAAATTGGATACAGTAAATTTGAAACTGGAGTTTCTTAAAAATCACATCAATGAATTGATAGCATTAGGGGAAACCTTTATTCAGACTGGGATAGATATAATAGATGTTGACGAATTTTTAAAACTTTGTGAAAAAGCTAAAACAAATATTGAGCGACTTTTTGAGGGAACAGAAGAAAAACGTGACATTGAAAATAGATTTGACAAATTCAAGGAACATGTACGCGAAATAGTTATAATCGGGAGTGATATAAAAAACCAAATTACTTTAGAACCAAATGTTGAAAGTGTCATACGAGTTTGTAAAGAACTAGACACTCAACTAAACCCAACAGAAGAAAGAACTGTAGCGGGTAGATCTCGATTAGAGGAATTGAGTAGCCAAATCGACCACGTAGTCCAAATTACTAAAGAATATAAAAAACAAGGCTTACTTTCTTCGAGTGCGGAAGCCTTTTTAAATTCATGTGATATTTTAAAAAGAAAAATAAAAGAATATTCTCAGCAAGAAGCTAAATCTGATAAATTGAATAATCTAAAAGAACACATAACCGATTTGAATAAACTTACAGAGGAAGTTAGGAAAGGAGGTTTAGAAACGAAAGAAATAGACAATTTTTCGAAAGCTTGCAAGCAATTTAAAGGCAAATTAGATAATAAAGATGATCATAAAACAGAAGAAAGGAACGTAGCATTAAATACTTTATTAGAACAAATCGATGAAACAATCGGTTTAAGCATTAAGGCAAAAGATGTAGGTCTCATTGGCGAAAGCATAGAGGATTTTGTTAAATCATCTGAAAAACTTAAAAAACAAATTGTACCTAAAAAAGATTCTAAACCAAATGTTCTTAGTCAACTTAAAAGTAACATAAGTCATGTTATGGGAATAATTGAAGATTATAAGAACCAGGGATTAATAACAGAAAGCGTAGAAGATTTCATAAGAACTTGTGAAATGACTAAAAATAAAATCGAGCGATACGAAGTTCAATCTTTTGAGCCAGTTAAAAGCGAAATTCTTGAAGCACCATGTTCAGGTCGATGTTTAATTTGTGATGAACCGTCAGCAACCGCTATATTAGCACCTGAGAAAGAAACGGAAGATGCGAGTACATTAAGATCTCAAATGCCATGTGATTCATGTCAAGATGAACTCCAGGAAGTTAAGCCACCATCAGAATTCGATTTATGCAATACATGCTCTGATATAAATGACGTCCCTGATGGTAATAATTCAATGGAAAGTCAAGCAACCCCACAGGGGGAAAGTTATTGTGACATATGTAAAAACTTTGTAACAGGCAGCCATACTCATAGCGAAACTGTCCCTGAACAAGACAACGCCTCTTTAGGTTATTACGAGAAGAAAATACGGAAAATTACCAAAGTAACAAGAACGCAAAACAACGACGGTACGATAACAGAAGAAAAAGAAACAATTTCTATCAAAAAGATTAAACGCGATCCGACTGAAACTTCGTTAGATGACAACGAAGAAGATGATGATGATGATTATAACGATACATCATCAGATTCATTCAACGATGAAAAACAAGTTGCGTTGTGCACGATAACAAATCAAAATCAGCGAGGTTTTATAGGTAGTCGAAAAACTAAATCAGAAGCTGGTCTCAGACCTTTTCCTTTAGTTTTAGCAGGGTTAAGGAGTTGCATTTCTGTCGGCAGTATTTGTATCAATGGTGAATATCTTAATTGGACTTAGGTGTCTTTAATCTCCCATGAATCAGTTCATTTTGAATTATTATAATTTTTTCCTGAAAGTTCAAATATTCTGTTGTCATTACATACATTTGCAAAATGGCGTACATTTATAAAATTATCAAATTTTTCGATCACAGCAGGTACGGCAAAAATTATGAAATAATCAATATAACATAGGTACATAAAATTGTTAAATTGTTCAATCGCCTTTCTTATTTACCGCCGTTATTGCTTTAGAGCTCGTTTAGTATTTAGTGCTGCAGCTTAAAAATAAAACAATGCTTGACTTTGGAAAATGTACGGAAAATAATACATATTTTGATGAAGACGGAAGGATGGGTATTATAATAGTAGATCAGATATGAAACCACTGCGTAATTTAAATAAAATATTTTCACCCACAGGAAGTATAACGTATTATCAAAATTGGTAATACCACGAGTAAGACTAAGTGAGAAGTACATCACGTCGGAATTAGAGGAAATGGAGAGAGAGGATAACTTTCGCTTAAAGCGATTTAAAGAACTAAAGATAAAGAAGGCTGGTGGTGATGATAAACAAAAAGTTCCAGTCTGTTCTATATGCAAATCACAAATTGAACCAAGCGATATTTGTGGTTTATGTAAAAAATGCGCTAAACCCAAAGAGCCAAAGCCAACTGTATGTCCTTTGTGTGAAAAGGGCGATAAAGAAGTTAAGACTCCAAAAGTGACTATTCTCAAGAAAAAAGCCAGTAAACAAGAAATTGCTTTACCAAAGAAGGTATCTGAAAAAGAGGTCAGTAAACCAGAAGTTGTTCCACCAAAGCAAGAGCCTGTAACTGCCACAGATGAAGAATGTAGTTGTCTCAAAAATGCAGAAGGCGATGTTCTTCAGCTATTATGTGCTAGCTGCCAGAAGAAGATATTAATGCAAAACGAATGCTCTTGCTTAAAAAAAGAAGAAGAGGAAATCTTAAAAGAATGTTCCTGTCCAGATGTAGAAACAGAAGATGAGAATGAACAGCAACGCTCTGAAATTAAAATCCAAGATGAATGTCCTCATAAACAAATAGAAGAGAAAGATCAAAGGCCGTGTCAGCAACAACAGACCTTAGTGCAAAATGTATGCTCCTGCGATCAAATGAAAACGAAAGATAAGCCGGAAATACCCGAAATAATAATAAAAGATGACCCAGGAAAAAAGAAAACGCAACGTCATGTGTCAACCCAGAAGGAATGTTCTTGTGATATTCAACGACCTGAAATTGTAATGCAAAATGAACGCTCACAAGGAACTATGAGAAATGAATGTCAAAAGCAACCGCAAAATGTTTGTTCCTGTGAAGCAATGAATATGGGAGATATTAAACAGTCTCCGTCACGGGCAATTTCAATTCAAAAAGAATGTTCCTGTGAAAAAGTTAGTGCGAATGAACAACAACAAAAAATATTCATTAATAAAGTTGTGTTGGAGAAATTATGTTTATGTGAAAACCCCGCTAAAGCTACTGTAGATGATGGCGCTAGTTTAAAAACAGTCAATGTGAAAGATTTATGTAAAGAAATTGATTGGGATAAGATAAATAAATTAAAAGACATTTACCTCAATAAAGATGAAAAAGAAGAGTGTAGCTGCGGTAAAAATACTCAAATAAACCAAGATAATATATGTAAGGAGTGTTTGAATAAAAAACAAAAAGATGTATCTAAGGATACATGTTCAATATGTGAAAAAGATCTGAAAAAGGAAAAACAATGTGCATGCAATCATAGCTTAGCTTGCCTTACAAACGTTTCGGGGAAATCATCGAAGAATTCTTTATGTTCAAACTGTAAGAAAGAAGCGGTTGAATTAAAATGCAGTAAATCAGATCCCGGTGTTAAAATAAATCGTGAAGCGTGTAACCAATGTCAAAAAGAGGGAATTAAGCCGGCGACTAAAAATAAACAAGACCTGCGCGCAGTTTGTTCAACTTGTGAAAGCAAAAATGATAAAATTTGGACCAACCAGAATATTGTAAAAAAGGCTAGTGAAAACATTTGTGAAAAATGTAAAAAGGAATGCGGTACACAAAATATCACGACTCCGTTCAGTGCAAATCCGTCAAATGATGGATTAGATAGTAACTCTACATTATATGCTCAAATGAATAATGATTTGCTGAAAGCATCCTCTCATATTAATGAAGTAATTTCTATTACGTCTAAGTATAAATCTTCAAATAGTGCTGAAAAGTTGGTAGGCGCGTGCAAAGAGGTTAAGTCTAAAATCGATGAATTATCGCTCAAGAAATCGAAATCAAACGTAGATTCTAAATGTTCATGTAAAAATTTGCAAGAAAAAGATGCGAAAACGTCCGATGCGGATGATTCTGAGAATCTAGGAGTATATGTTACAAAGTTTCAGAAAGTTGTTACAGTAAAAAGATATCAAAATGATGATGGAACTGTTAAAGAAGAAAAGAGAGTAGTGACTATAACCACTGAATCGAAAAATCCAAGCACTGGTGCTATATTAGATGATAATAAAACCAAAAAGCAGGCTTCTGTATCACCCACCACAAGCAGTATTAAGCAGAAAGTTTCAACTAGTTCGACACCGTCAGGAAAAGTATTGAAAATAACTTTACCACCAAAACAAAAGGCAAGCAACACAACAGTATTTTCTACAGATTTATCAATCAATTCGTATACGTCTTGTAATATGACTGACAATCGAAGCATGGAAACCAAATCATCTGAACAAATTGAATGCAGTAATTTGGGACAGCGAGAGCCAAGCCAGGAATCAGATAAATGTCAATGCAAGAGCAAATCACCCGAATCACCTGCTACCAGATCTGTTTCCGAAACTTGTTCTATAAACACAAAACCTTCAAACAAATGTTGCACACATCATAATGATCCCAGTCAATCAAAGAGTTGCTGTACCATAAAAATAGTACCAAAATCTAAAGCCGATTTGAACAAAAAAGTTGAATTAGCCAATAACTGTTTAGAATTACTAAAGAAGATTCTTTTGGAATCTGATCAATCAAGCGCATCTCGTCCTTCTAGAAAGACTGAATCTGATTCATGTTCCTGCAATTCACAAAAGAGCGCGAAATCTACTGTTCAAAGTACGAATGTATGTAGCCGCTGTTCTAGTAAAGATAAAGTTGAAACTAAAAAAGACAAACCATGTTGCAACATAAAAGAAGTTGACAAATCCAAAGATAAATGTTGCCATTCTGTTTCTAATACAAAAAGAATAAGTAGTGAAAACCAGTGCAGTTGTAAAGGAAATCTAACTCAATCTTCAATGATGTCTTCTTCAGTTTCTAATTCGACCTTAAAAAACAATTGTTGTAAGGCTCCAAATTCTACTAGGGAAATTAAATCACCTAAAGAATCATCGTGCAACTGTAGAAAGGAAGAACAAAATCAGAATATAGAAAAATGTATTTGTAAACAATCATCTAAATTGTCTAAAAAAGATAGCTCCCCAATCCCACTCAAACCACCTTGTAGCTGCAAAACAAGTGAAAGCCCGAAAGCTATGCCATCTGTTTGTTCAATGTGCAAATCTAAAATGAGCAGCAAAACTCCAAAATCGTCGTGCTCCTGTTTACTAGCCACTGATTCAAATAATATATCCAATTATTCATCTGAAACTGAATGTTGTCCCAACAAAATCACACCCTCCTGTCCGTCTTGTAGTTCTAAATCTAAAGAATCTACTAGAAAATGTAATCACCAATCAGGAAATGTTCATCAAGCATGGTATTTCTCAACCTCTGTACCTAATCCGCACTATCAGCCACCTGTAGATAAAGATAATGAACAATTGTCGAAATATTCAATGTGCAGTCTTCAGTCACAATGTAATAACACGCCTGGATTAAGCCGGAGCCCGAATAACTCGTATTATCTGGACAATAAAGTACTTTCAATGAGTGAGTTATCAAGACAATCACAAATAACTTTCCAAATATTTAAATCTGAACAGAACTGTTGTATCTCATCATCGTCTTCAACACCTTTCTATAAAAAGCCACAAACAATAGCATTTTGTCCTTCCTGCGGTTCTAAGCCGAATACCACCAAGTCATGTTGTAATGGTAATCTCGAACGGGATAATAATAAAAGTAAAAGTCAGTTCACTGGATCATGTACCACACCAAAGATTTCAAAAGATAAGATTAAAGTAGAATGTTCTGAATCGTCTCCTTCACTTAAATCTTGTTGTAATCAAACCGATATTAATCAATGTTGTTCTAAAAAAGAGATATCAAACTGTCCATTGTGCAAATCCAAAATAAAAGCGTCTCCTTATTGCACCAAGCAGCCACAAACAGTATCTTCTGCTACATCTACGTGTATACAAAAATCTAAAACTTGCAGTTGTAGTAAAGATAAATCAGATGCTTCTAAACGTGTTTCTCCGATACCGTCTAAACCTCCTTGTAACTGTCAAAAGAAAAAAGAATTAGAACAAAAATGTTGCAGTCAACCGAAAATTGTACAAGAATGTTGTGCATTGGCTCCCTCACAAAAATCTTGTTGTAATCAAACTGCTAGTAGTTCCCAGCCTCAACTAAAACAATCATCTTGTAGTTGTAAAAGTAATAAATCGAATATTGGGCAAAATAAAGTAGTTGGTATAAAAACTGCATCTATTACCAAATCCTGTTGTCATAGTGATAATGCTAACGAGAAAGCTGGGCAGTGTTGTAAAGAATTAGCAAATAATACACAGAAATGTTGTTCCTTAGCTAAAGAACCTGTTATATCCTGCTGTAAAAAGCCTGAAAATGATATTGGTCCGAAGCAAAGTAAGTCTAATTGTCCAATTTGTAGTTCTCGAGTGAAAGCGAATGATTCTTCTTGTACTTGTAAAAGCAAAGATAAAGCGGAATCTAATTTAAATAAAAATATTACAACGACAGCCGTATGTTGTGGTGTAAAGCAACAGGAACAAAGTCAACAGTGCTGTAAAACACCAGAAGATAAAAAAGAGAAAAACATTAAATCATGTTGTGATAAAACAGAAAAGGAAGATAGTTTTAAATCAAATTGCCCTATTTGTAGTTCAAAACCAAAAACACCGTCCTGTACCTGCGCTAATAATACTTCAAATCAAAATAATAAAGAAGCTCCAAAAGAATCAAAAACAGATAATAATAAATGCTCTTGCAACTCAGCAAAAGCTGCTACTCCAAATCCTTGCTGTAAAGAGCCGAAAAGCGAAAGTTGTCCTAAAGAAAATTCTAATAGCTGCCAGATTTGTAGTGATAAAAAACAACCAGAAGAACCTTCCTGTAAATGCGGCAATAAATCTAAAACAAAACAAGAGAACAGCTGTTCCAAATGCGGTTCAGAATTGAAGCCAAAGCCCCCATCGTGTATTTGTAAAAAAGACACAGACAAATCTAAAGAGTGCTGTAAAGAACCAGAGAAAAGTAAAGAAGAATCTTGTCCAATTTGCTCTAAAAACAAACAGCCAAAACGATGTTCATCTTGTGGTTCTGAATTACCGCCTAAACCATCTTGTACATGTGCAGAAAAAGCTAAGAAACTAGAAACACCAAAACCGTGCTGTCAGCAACATACTGAAAATAAGCCTTGTTGCAATAAGGAGAAGGAAAAACAATCACAAAAGACTTGTACCTGTTCATCCGCAAACGCACCTCCACAACCTAAAAACGAATCAGAGAATAAATGTACTTGTACATCTAAATCTAATGTAACCAAACCTGATTCTGCTACTAAAGATAAAACAAAAGCAACGAGTATTAATAAAAAAGAAGACACACCTGAACAATGTCCTATATGTGCGAAAAACAAATCGAAATCCAATTGCAAAGAGAAATCAGACTCTAACGTGACCAAGAAGAGCGATCCATGTCCGCCATACTGCCCTTCCACGCAGAAGATTAAACCATGCCCAAAATGTGGATCACAAAAAGAGAATAAACAAAAAGTGGAACGTATAAAATCGTGCTGTTGTTGTCCCTCTAAAGATGTATCGAAAACTCGCCAGAAAAACTCTAAAGTCAGCGTACAAACTATACCATCCCTAGATTGTGGTATATGCGGGCCAAAGACCAAAAACGCAGAGACATCAACTCGCAGATCTGATCGGTATGATGTGAGGAATTTGGAGATGATTAAGCAACCACAATCTCCTAAGAAGATGTGTACTTGTTCTTCGGAGTCGTATATCAGTTTGGAAAGTTCGTGTCCACAAATGCCAGCTAGGGCTAGTTCGTATCACGGTCGGTGTTTTCATTAATGCATAACCTAAAACTTTAAAAACGATTCTGTTCCTTATTCTATAGATTTCGCATAAATTGGTAATTAATAACCTTAGCATAAATAAAACTATAAAATTCTACTTCTCCATATCTACGCCATTACTAGGTACCTACATGTTATTCGAACTCTATTTATCCAATTTTACGCATTTATAAAAGAGTAATAGTGACTGAAATATAACTTTGTATTTGTTTACATTTTTCAAACTGATTATTGAGATTGATTTTTTTGACAATTTTATAAAACTGTACGCACGATTATTTATTTCAATTGACTTTAGCTGGTTTACAAATAAGTTCAAAGATTATAAACATTTATAAAAAGCTGCACAATAAATACCTAATTACCAAAAAAACTTGTGGTGTTATTAGATCCCTCAGTTATAATTACACATATTATAAGTAGATACCTAATTCATTTTTGAGGCAAAAAGAATCAAGAAGCTCACATAGAGCGAGTACACTCCTTGTAATTTGTTATTTAAATTGACAGTTAAACTGAAACATACCTAAATTATTGCGCATGGGCAACTAAAATTACGTTAATTCAGATTTCATTTTCATCACTATAGCATTTTTTATTACGTTCATTATTTTACAGGTTACACATACCAATTTGTCACACAATCTCTTATAACCCCAATATATCGATCTCTAATTAAACACAATAAGCAAATGATCGCATAGTAACACGGCGGTATGCCGAAATGCGGTGTGACGTTACGTCTGCGTACTACAGCTACGCTCCTTGGCGGCCGGCCAACGCAGTTACTACGGTGGTAGGGTTGTCACGAGATGGATTTTTAATTTTTATACGATTTATTATCATACTAACTGTAAATACTGTAATAAGGAACTTTTTATGGGAATGAAACAATTGTTATTCAGAATGGTAAAAAGTAGCTGATATCACTCTCTAGCTTTTTAACTATCTAACACAGCATATCATAATATCGTTGTGTTGCGTCGTGAAAAAAAAACAAACATTCATTTGAATATTAGGGAAGAGTCAAATTTGTAATGTAAAATATTTAATACAAAATATGTAATGTTAATTCGCTAATTTGAAAAATCAACATGAGTTATGAGTTATGACTGACTCAATGAACATTACATATTTAGTACAGATATACAAATGCAAATACTATATTTTACATTAGCACACCCACAGGAAAAAACAGGCATTTCTATAACTTACCTATCTGTGACGGTTATAATACACCTTTGTGTTATTCAAGTACATCTACTACATCACTGCCAAATATCATCGAAATTCAGTGGTTTCAGTAAAAAAAAAATTATAAACAAAAGTTAACTTGAAAAATTTATTTTAGGATGTAATATAATTTCCACACTCCGACAGCCCTGTCACAATAGAGCGCGTACCAAAACTAACAAAAGACGAAGCTGTCGGTTAGCTCAACTAATTATCTCTGTCCGAATGCAAAGTATTGCGTTCGCGGGATATTTGGCGACGTTTTGTGGACGGTACCTAGACGTTGTCTAGACGTCGGCCTGGGCGGCGGGAGGCGGGATTCCTGAGAGCGAATACGCGGCATACTATTGGTAATTGGTCATTTTTTGGACGGATTGCTAATGTGGATACGGACAAGCTTTCGATGAAGTTTTATGATAAAACAAAGTATAGATTAAATGTTATACTTTATTATTATAGTGATTTAAATAAGTAGTGATTTAAATAAGTGTTGGGTCAGGATGCTCTATGGGAGAAGTTCAAATTATACACATGACAATCTTATCTTCTCATCTTCTTCTTCTTATATATAAAAATGAATCGCAAAATGTGTTGGTAAGCGCATAACTCGAGAACGGCTGAACCGATTTCGATAATTCTTTTTTTATTATATTCCTTGAAGTATGAGGATGGTTGTTATGTAGAGAAAACGTAAACATGTACCACGGGCGAAGCCGGGGCGGACCGCTAGTATTATGATATTTTTCTTCATTAGAGTAGAGTAGATAATTTTTGAAACAAAAAAAAAATCGCAGTCGGATGAAACCCATTAGAAAAGGAGGGGAATATGATAAAAATGTAAGGAAAAATAAATTACGGTCAATCCGAGTTCGGGAAGCGGGAGGGGGGAGCTTTAAAGAGAAAAAAATGGTTTCTCTCGATTTCCGACACTACAAGTCCTATAGAAAAAAGTTCAATGGCAAAGTTGTAGGTAATTAAAAGTTCTACAACTTTTGTATTCACAATTTTTTCACATAACCTAAAAATTTAGGTGAAAAATTCAAAAAACCAAGTTTTTGGTCTTTTATTTCTATCTACTTCAAAATTTATTTTTTTTCTACGAAATTTGGTGGAAACTTACTTTATTATGTCCCAAATACACTGTAATTTATTTGATTGAAAATATTTATTTTTTCGCCTTATTTTGAATTAATACCAAAAAAACAACCTAATTTTCAATCGAAAAGTCACCCGTCAAAATATCAGCTTTTTTCAAAAACTTGGGGTGCCTTTTATTCATTGAAATCTCTACTTTCATATGGTGTAAAAAAAATAAACACCACCATAGTAAATGTTCTCAGGAAATGCATACAAACAGTCTGAAAATTAGCTTTTACTAAATCAGGCACACTTCTTGAACTCTATATCTTCTCTTGTATCGGCTTTTCAGTAATATTTCAAAAGAAAAATAATTATCTGTTCTAAGTTTAATATTTTACAGCATATTCAAAAGCAAAATGATGTCGATAAAAACATTTCAGGTAGTTCGAGAAGTGTGCCTGATTTAGTATGTGTAGGTTATGTGAAAAAATTGTGAATACAAAAGTTGTAGAACTTTTAATTACCTACAACTTTGCCATTGAACTTTTTTCTATAGGACTTGTAGTTTTGTCGGAAATCGAGAGAAACCATTTTTTTCTCTTTAAAGCTCCCCCCTCCCGCTTCCCGAACTCGGATTGACCGTAATTTATTTTTCCTTACATTTTTATCATATTCCCCTCCTTTTCTAATGGGTTTCATCCGACTGCGATTTTTTTTATCTTTTCATTATTTTCAAAGGCTTCTACCCCAGTCTACATATAATATTTTGGACCATAAACCAGTTGTAACTTGTACGCATCAACAGCTTTATCATATTTGTAAAATATACATAATACATGCCTGAAATACATATTATATACCAATTTCCATAAATAATTATCTTTATACTTTACCTCTGGTATCCTGTAATACTGTGCCTATATAATATAAAAAAAGCTAAACAGTTTGTTTGTTTGTTTAAACTCGCTAATCTCAAGAACTACTGGTCCGATTTGAAAAATTCTTTCGGTGTTAGATAGCCCATTTATCCAGGAAGGCTATAGGCTATATATCATTACGCTTAGACCAACAGGAACGGAGCCACACGGGTGAAACCGCGAAGCGCAGCTAGTAACTAATATGTTCAGCTCTACAGTATACATATTTTAAGTACTGTTACTATAAATGGATATATAGAACAATATATTATGAAACAAATAAATCTATACTAATATTATAAATGCGAAAGTAACTCTGTCTGTCTGTCTGTTACTCAATCACTACTGAACCAATTTTCATGAAATTTGGTATGGAGATATTTTGATAGCCGAGAAAGGACATAGGCTACTTTTTATCCCGGGAAAATCACGCAATCCCGGAAATCACACGGGAATGGGAACTACGCGGGTTTTTCTTTGACTCTGCAGGCGAAGCCGCGGGCGGAAACCTAGTAGGACATAAAGGCTCTGAAAACAATGGCTTAACAATGAGATTATGCAACAACAAACATAGGTCACGGTGTCTGTTCATTTGTTAATAACATTATCAACTGTTACTCATTTGCCACAGATTATAAATTTACAGAGCGAACTGTATTTGTGGTTTATTTTTAACTAGCTGATTTGGCACATTTCGAAACAGCTTGGAATTGATAAATATGGATGTGTTATCGTGATTAAGTTATCATGGTAAAATTATCATAATATGACGAACTAGGAAGATTGTTATTAACCGACTTTTTTCATTTAGATAATTAATTAAAAAAGATCAATAATTATTAATTTGTTTTCTAAGATCCGTGAAATGAAATAAATGAAAAAACAATTTTATGTTAATACCTAACTAAACGTCGTTATTTTATACATATAAAGCTTTCATATTTTAGTTAATTTCCATGAAGAAAGTGTTTACAAGAAAAACTGCAACCTGAAAAACTGAAAAACTGTACTGCTAATATAATAACTGATTATATTTTTATTTGTAAATAATAATAGACATTTTATTTGTAAAGAATAATAATATGACTTCTAACTCGAACTTAATACACACAACCCAATAATTTTGATCTAGGTATTAACTATTAAGTAGCCGAAAATACCTCTGTACAAGACTACTCTGTGCACGATACAATACGCAATGATACGATTAAATTGAAGGACACAACTTTCACTAACTGATAAAGTTTGTCGCCGGCTCGCCTTTGATCCGTGAATCGAGATAAAGCCATATATATAATATATGAATCAGTAACTTTGCATCGATTTGATTTCTTTCGACCATACTAATCCTAATCACTACATAGTATTAAACAAAGTAGGTTTTCACGCATAAACTACTGGACCGATTTTGATGAAATTTGTCACAGATATCTAATCTTTAAACCCTGAGAAAGAACATAGGCTACCTTTTATTGCGAAATATATACCACGGGCGAGACCGCTAGTTGTATATAAATAGATTAGTAGATACTCAGAGCCCAACAAAGGTTAGATTATTTAGCCAACCCTAGTTTGTAATAATAATAATAAATAGTCTCATAAAAGCATTACGTAGGTAGTTTACAGAATATGATGTAAACTTTTTGTAAGTTTTACGTTTCTTGCATGACCAAGCTACATGTCAAGCAAATCGTACAAGTATAGCATAGCGTATGTATACCATCTGGTATGAATGTACATTGTACATGACATCTGGTATGTAAAGAACTACAGTAGGTATCTAAGAAGCTAATGGTTAACTTCTCTTCACTATGGGCAGCGTTGGCCCAACAAATGATCGTCGATGTTGGCGGCCATTACGGCAATTTTGCATCTACAATGATTGTCTATACTCGCCCAACGCTGCCCATTGTGAAAAGGGCCCATTATATGTAAAGCACTACAGTATATAGGAAGCAAATGGGTCGTTTTTATATATAGGGGGCTCCACCCCTTTCCGTTGGAGGTCCATGACCTGGCCCGTATTATTTACACACGGTACGTGGTGTTAGAAATTATTAGATGTTGTGTGCGTGTGTGTGCTGAAGTGGAAGTTTTGTGTTTGTATATAAGATTGTATGTGTGTGTATATATTGAAAAAATATAAGGCCAATAATTTATTATCGTTATAGAATGTGACGCAGTCAAATAGATAGTTTGTAACCTAATTTTAAGACCTTGTAAATTAATTTAATTTATTATGATTTTAACAATTATCATAAGTATTTTAAAGAGAGCAATTAGAAAATTTTCTCACAAAGCATTTCTCGTTTTCTTCGATTGTTTAAAATATTTATCAAAGTTAGCGCACCTTCAATGCGATCCAACTATGAATAGGAACGTCATTTCTTTTCACTGTCTATTATCATGTGAAATGTGATGTGAAGAATACGACCCATTTTGCATAATTATTCAAATTTTGGAGTATGCTCTAGCTCTATGTCGTCTTAGGGCTGATTTTTCAGTCCTTGGTTAAAACTTATTCGTGGAATAATATATAAAACTACCATTTTAAAAACGTATTCTAATTGTATTTGACAGTTTACGTGACATTTTAATATAATCGTGTAATACTTTATTGGACGGATAAGTTTTATCCAAGCATTGAAAAATCGGCCCTTAGTCGTTTAGTCTAAATGCACCATAAGGAAATAAAAAAGAAAACGTTAAGAATATAATTATTTTAATAAATACACGCAATTTGTATCGCATAGTGTAGGTATGTAACATGATACGCGTACACGCAAGCGCAGTATTGAGATGCACAACTCACGCTTGACTGGTTTCCCGTTTGACGTACCTGATTGATAGACCGCCTAGGCTGTTTATTGTTTATGGGTCTTTTTGCGAAGCCTTATAATTTGAGGTAATAAACACCGCAACACCGTCATGGTAGAAGTGATACAGATAAAAAAAAATAATTTAAAATTAAACCGCATTTAATTGTCAAATAATTAATATTTGGGCCGATTTTTCAATGCTTGGTTAAAACTTATCCGTCCAATATAGTATTACACGATAATACTAAAATGTCACGTAAACTGTCAAATACGGGCAATTAGAATACGTTTCTAAAATGGTAGTTTTATACATTATTCGACGAATAAGTTTTAACCAAGGATTGAAAAATCAGCCCAAAGTTAAAAAATATCTAAAACAACACGCTTAATCTCATGAAATTATTGTATTGTCACCGATCCTTGATAAGTGTACAAAGTTTGAATTAAATCTCTCCGTTTAAAGTGGATCAAAATCGAGTATAAAGGAACAACGAAAGAATTTTTCAAATCGGACCAGTAGTTCCTGAGATTACCGCGTACAAACAAACAAACAGACTCGTCAGCTTTATATTTATATAGATACTAGCGGTCCGCCCCGGCTTCGCCCGTGGTACATATGAAAAATAGATGTTGGCCGATTCTCAGACTTACCCGATATGCACAGAAAATTTCATGAGAATCGGTCCACCCGTTTCGGAGGAGTATGCAGACTAACATTGTGACACGAGAATTTTATATATAAGATTAATTTTATTATACTCTTCATTTTAATTTATTTCCATATAAATAACTAATTCCCATGTTAGATCATGGGATTTTGACATTTTGACATGCCACTAGTCATGTGTTATTTGATACGTACATTTTACGTATATTTCGACACCTAGTACGTGTAACCGATTTGTAAGGCATGCATGAGTGGGTTATGGACTATACTAGGAGTTCTCGATAGTAAATAATACAATGGTTATAGTGCACAAGATGGTAATATTGCTTGCGGACAAATTTTGACTGGCAACCTAGTCGATAATTAATACATATATTCTCCTAATTACAAATATACATAAAAGTTTGGTTTTAGCAAAAAAACTGTGAACGCACTAATCCTGCGGTGGGATCTTAGACTAAAATATCAAATCTAAAGTTAACAAGGCAAACATTGCTTAACAACTAATGCGTAGTCATTGCAATACTGTATCGAAGCTTAATCAAAATACACAAATTCACAGTATTTTCAATCATGTAATTTTCTTACAATCTTCTCGATTACCCCCATTTTCAACTATACACAAACTCACAAATATCTCGATCGCATTTCGTGTGAGAACCAATAGTAGTGCACTTAACACAGAAGGCTGGTCACGTAGCGCCGTGTATACAAATCAACGCCTCTGTCGCTTCCTATTACAAGTCTGTTTTGATAACTTGTAGAAGATCAAATTAGATTGAATTTCAAACAATAACGTATTGAAATAATATTAGGAATAACATGTGTGTTTGTGTTTACGCTTGTATGTTTGGAATAGCGGGAAAAAGTAAATTTTCTAATAATTATGGAACATAAATATATTACAGCTATTCGAATTTAAAATTTATTAATACTCTACGACAAAATAATATACTAGACGATGTTACCATAGTTAGGTACCTAGGTAAGGTAAACCTAACCATAATAATATAATTAATGTTAACTTCATATAATATGTTGTAGGTATATATGTTACAACATAGGTACACCTATGTATGTATGTAATAGTGTGTATCTTTTAAATAGCGTTTTTGATAAATATTAAAATGCTGCTGCAAGTTGTAGCTTGATGTAGGTGTGCTCCACAAATCCATACTAATATTATAAATGCGAAAGTAACTCTGTCTGTCTGTCTGTTACTCAATCACGCCTAAACTACTGAACCAATTTGCATGAAATTTGGTATGGAGATATTTTGATACCTGAGAAAGGACATAGGCTACCTTTTATTGCGAAATAAGTACCACGGGCGAAGCCGCGGCGGACCTCTAGTTTTGAATATTTTTAAATCCTGTAGCTTCGATTCCAAAACGACCGAAAGGACTAACTACTTCTCAATCCAGAGAGTATTTTAGGGAATAAAGGAAAAATAGTATTTCATTAATGGGAAAGTAAAACAAATTATTGACTTGGATTCATATACATAACAATGTCTTATAGAAAACCGTCCACCCCGGCTTCGCCCGTTGTACATATTTATGTTTTCTCTCCATAAGAACCATCCTCGCACTTCAAGGAATATTTAAAAAAAATAATTATCGAAATCGGTCGAGCCGTTCACGTGTGATGCCGTGACCAAGGGAAATATGGATTATTTTTTTAATATTAATTTCTCTTCGTAATATTGAAAGATGAAGTAACAGTTAAAAACCACATTAAAACGTTTACTCAGTGAATATTGAAACTGGCTATCTGGACTGCCTGGACTGGACTGGATAAGATCTTACTAAAATAGAATTACTTTAGTTGGATTTAGAATACCTGGTTCAAAAATTAATATTCATTTTTAATAGTCTTATTTTTTAATCTTTATTGAAATCTTTTGTTACACTAAATTTATAAGTACGTAAGTAATCAATTTATATGGGCAAGACATTGCAAGTCTAATTTGACCGATTGACTTACTAAATCCTAAGGTTTCCTATTTGTACAACTAATAAAGTGTTAAATAAATAAAATAAATAAATAAATATAACACCTCGTATTGTTTCGTTTGTTTTAGTGTTAAACTTATTTAATTACAAATTTTGCCGCTTTCATGAATTGAACGTTGTTCACATATTTTCTTCAGTGTGTGCAAAAAAAGCTCATATATCGTTATCGATACATAAAATAAAAACCACTTTATGTTCCTATTAAAAATACCAATAAAATGATACACTATCAGTTAGCAACAAATTAAAATAATATGGTAATTAATAAAGATTTGTACGCAACATATCTTTTTACGTATTTATTTACTTTTTAGTTAATGGTTAAGGGTATGTCGAATACATACGTATACATACTTTTATTATTTTAGTTTACACATTACAATTTATAAGTTCCTAATTCTATCTGAAGACAAACAACGCAGGGGCACACAACTAGTCACGACGATAAAGTAATTTTCCTCCATCACGTAGGTAACTGTGTCCAACCCTCTTCCTTGAAAAAAGATATCTTACCAACTTGCAAAACGGTATCATATTACATTGCTCTAAAGAAAAAAAAAATATCTATCGCCTATTGCGTGCAGTGCAGTAAATAGTCTAGAATTACTAGAATACAAGAACCACGCGGACGAGTACAAAGAAAACATCCTCATTATTAATTAAATATACCGCAAAAATACTCACGTCAAAAGCAATAACACAGGTGAGTGGTGATGAGTTAATCGCGCGAACTCGCATCGCGTGACTCGGGAGTGAGGTGCGATCGAGTTTCATTGGTAACCCTATACTCTGATGTTACGTGGCATGCAAATATTTGTGCGTGTATCATAATGACGTATATCCTACATTCTTGTGCATGGGAATTACGACTTTATATACACGTGATTAGAGTGAGATTCGTATGTCAAATGGTGGTGATAGGTTTTTTATTGATTGTATTAAGTGGTGTTGTTTTAATTATTACGCATAAGGGAGGTGCACTAACGATCTCTATGGCATGGGAGTGTTCTATGTTGTCTCTGGTCTGTTCAGGAAACGGTTGGACCACAGGGTAATATGTTGGTGACGTGGATTGGTGACGCTGCCGGTTTGTAGATGACGTGAGAGAGACGTTTAGACTTTAGATGCGTCGTTCGAAAGATGAAAACTTCAATGGATAATAGCAATTGCAATAATTGCTATGTAAAATATGTATGAAGTTTCAATGGTAATATTTATGGCAATATTTGAAATTTCAATATTTGAAGAGTAATGAGAATATCTTCAATCTTTTTCTTTTCGATTAATTGGGCCATGTTTTAGTTTGTCTGCGACGTAATAACAACTATAACAACGACTATAATATTTATTTATTCAATACTTACATTAAAAAAATCTACAAATAAATATGTAGGTACTATGAATTCTATCAAATTGTCCAAAATTAGTTTGTTTGCTCTAAATTTTACATTTTAATGGGGAATTGTAGCCATCATGTCTTATACCTACTATAAAAAAATTAAACTCAAACATAAACTCAAACTCAAACATTTATTTATTCAATTAAACTTCTTCTAGAAGCACTTTTGAAACGTCAATAGGTACATATTTTTAACATTTACCACCGAAAGTTGTGTTTGACCACATTAAGTTGAAATACGCATATCATCGTATGTATCTATGACACAAAATACGAAGATTTTATTGACTTGAAAAATTAAAGGATCAATCATTATATTCCATTAACTATAATATTATCCGTGGTCTCGATTTGTTACTTGTTTGTTTGTATAGGTACTATTTTAAATTATTTTTGTCAGTAGCTGAACCGCTTAATTTACAATCTATTTGCGCACCAAATTATGGCTAAATCTATTTACAGTATGTATTGCATTTTATGCTTATCAAGAAACAAACATCGTCACACAAATAGGTACTTGTCTCTATATTAAATCTCTGAAAGTAGGTACGCTTTAGCCTATATTCTAAATATAAACAAAATTTCATACTTATTGTATCTTTTCACATCCTTACAAGTAGACGGCATCCCAAATTTTAATTCAAAAGAACCACATAAATCGAATTAACACAGCATATAAAATTCGCAATCTTTAAATGCCCCAAAGTCCAAAGCGATTAAAAGCAAAGTCACTTATAATACAAGCTAAGTACGTACGTTGACACGCTCGTCCCGCGTCACGTTTCAAAGAGGTACGGAAAAATCTAAAAGGTTTTCAGTGTACAAGATTTGCAAGCGCTCGTATTCATTGTGATATCGGCGGTCATAAACTGTGTTTGAATTCAGGTCAGTACAGGCGCGGCGTGGGCGGCTAGGGCGCAGGGCGACGAGTAAAAGAAGTCCATCTGATTGGTTATTTCTTGTGTTTGATTGTATACACTTTCTTGTACATATTTGATTTTATGAAAGCATTTGGAAAATAAAGATGTTTAAACTATTCCTTGTGAGTTTGCTCGCTGTAAAGTGTTTGAATCGTTGAGGTAAAAAAATATGATGAATAAACGTTTGAAACAGTCGTAGAAAACAAACCCCCAGCTTCCAGCGTACAATTAGTAATATTAAAAATAGGTACAATATTTAACCTATAGGTTAACACACATTATCGATGTTACGCTCAATGCTTCGTACAAATTTGTCACAATGTAGCATGTTCTTAACTAACAAACAATATGCCTCAAAACGCTTTTTCATGATATGTTTGATTCCAGTACCAGCCTAGTGAAAAATTGCAGTACAATACAGAAGGTGAAAAAAAGTGAAACGTATACAAACACATTTCCCCATATCTTGACATTTATAATACAATAGGGCGCCATTTCAGTGAAATCCGGCCCTGTTAACACAAATATGAACGTTTGCCGGTCGGTTTGTCTTTTATTTTCCCAATAGCGGTGGTTTGCTTTGTGTTATTTGGGATTTAAGAGGCGGTGTTAAGATAAAATTTGTTATTTTGATGGATTTGGGTTAAATATTAAGTGAGGGTAGCAAAGAAAAGTGAAGGATAGAGTTAGAGAGCTATTTATAGTCAGGTTAAAGACGTTTCAGGGATTTATAAAATTACTAGCTGTGCCCCGCGATTTTACCTGCATTGCTCCGCTCCTGTTGTGTCTTATCGTGATGATACATAGCCTATAGCCTTCCTCGATAAATAGGCTATCCAACACCGAAAGAATGGTTTAAATCGGACCAGTAGTTCCTGAGATTAGCGCGTTCAAAGAAACAAACAAAATTTTCAGCTTTATAATATTAGCACAGACCAATAATAATATACTACGTATACAAATATAAATACTATGAAAAATATGTTACAAATCCAATCACTTGATTTTTGCAAAGAGTAACAAAACTACCTATATAAATTATCAGTATCTTCTCAAAGTTTAAACTAAAATACGTTACATATTTTAAATGAAATTTTAATATTATCATCTGTATGTTGTGTTTGAAAATAGAAATAGGTATCTATTTTCAAACACATATATATATAATATAATAGAAATAGAATAGCTTATCTATGTATTAAAAATTTCAGATTTAGGGCCGATTTTTCAATGCTTGGATCTTGATCTTGGACTTATCCGTCCAATAAAGTATTACACGATAATATTAAAATGTCACGTAAACTGTCAAATACGGGCAATTAGAATACGTTTTTAAAATGGTAGTTTTATACATTATTCGACGAATAAGTTTTATTACCAAGGATTGAAAAATCAGCCCTTAGATAATTTACAATTCAGTAATAATTTTCATTAAGTTAGCGTGAAATAAATCGAAATTTTAATAAGGTTCCTAAAAATATAAGTAACCTTTTTTCATATTTTCGTTATTATTAAGAAATTGTGCACAAAGTTTTCTTATTATAAGTGAATGCTCCATGTCGTTGATAATAAAATCTTGCATCCACCTGTTTCTAGTAAAGGTGTCGCTACATCTCTACCGTAAAAATACCAATATTTTTACTGTTCACTTACTTGTGAATCTTAAGTATATATAAAAATGAATCGCAAAATGTGTTGCTAAGCGCATAACTCGAGAACGGCTGAACCGATTTCGATAATTCTTTTTTTATTATATTCCTTGAAGTACGAGGATGGTTCTAATGTAGAGAAAACGTAAATATGTACCACGGGCGAAGCCGGGGCGGACCGCTAGTCTTATATATAAAAATGAATCGCAAAATGTGTTGCTAAGAGCATAACTCGAGAACGGCTGAACCGATTTCGATAATTCTTTTTTTATTATATTCCTTGAAGTACGAGGATGGTTCTAATGTAGAGAAAACGTAAATATGTACCACGGGCGAAGCCGGGGCGGACCGCTAGTGATCTTATAAATGTTTTGATAATAAATAGGTATATAGGGGATAAAGCTTATTTATGTATATTTGATACAAAATACAAATACCTTCTCCACATAGGGTAGACAAATTTATAATAGACTAGTTTTAGCTCAGGGGTCCACTTACTTTGTAGTTTGTACATATCTGGTTAAGGAATAGCCTAGGTGAAAAACTGGAATATGTTTAACATAATTTCCGTTTTAAATAGGAGAACCACGTATAATATATTGTCACGTGTATACTACCGAGTACGATAATATAAATTGAATAGAGCAGTAAAATCCACAAATGTAAATGTAATTTTAATTCAATACCCTATACTTATTACATAATATATTGTTATTTGCTACTGTCATGGAAAGTTATGGTAATAACGAAATAGTTCTTGTAGGTACTTAGTTGTAACATACTTCTACGGTTATTTCTTGCACCCATCATTGCATATAATAATATAATGATGTTCATCTAGCTCTCTTTTTATTTTTTACGTTACAAACACGTTACACCGTCATGTGCACACACCCTAACACTATACAGTACGCAACGATATACAAGTTTACAACCCGTCGTCTGCCGTTCAGGAAATTGAGTTGCCGAGTTATGCTTTTGTTGTATGTACCAAGTTTTCAGTGGAACCGTCTTTGTTTAAAGAGAATGAGTAAGTGGTGGAATTAAGGAAATGTTTGGGGTAGTTGGTTTTTTTATACGTAGACAAAAAAAATACAGCCTTTATGTATTAAAATGATCTTAATCGATTTAAACTATGATATCATAGAATGCCTGGCATTAGTGATAAGGCGGCCAGTTAGACTACAGCTTTCGCGTACCATATTGTTTTTTTTTTAATTATTATTGTATATACAATAAAGTGTAATAAAATAAAATAAATAATATTAAATGCTAAATAAACACTGGTTAATATGTAAAATGTCGTCAATTTCAAACAAATCTACAAGAAAAATGAAGTAAAAGCTCGTAAAGACTTGGTAAAAGTTTATGCCTTTTCAAATATCATGAAAAATTTACGTAAAAATAGACATAATTCGATACGTCGTAACCAATTATATTCACGATTCCTTGGCCTGTGCAATTTAAAAATGAGAACTGTCATCGAGCCCGCCAAATCATTACAAAATGGCCGCCGCGAGCAAATTGCCGCCGTTTCGCCGTAAGTAACGAGGTTCGATCAATTTGTTCAGTAATAATAAATTAAGATCAAATTACAAGAGTATGGGGTCGTTTATTTTTAAATAATAGACCCGCGGGGGACCTATTTATGACGATTTCAGCAATTATGTGTACTTTGTGTGTAATACGTTTTGCGTTTATAAAATGGCGGTTTCTTTGCTTCTGTTTGGTTACCGATGTCTGCATTCAATTTGTTATTTCTTTCAAAATATTAAGATTATTTATAGCCAGGGCTCCAAAGAAAAATGACCTATTTTTTGTCTCTAATTATGCCATCTTTGGTTGTTCAGAATTATGTAGATTACCTACCAAAACTAAACAAATTACTAAACTCGACTATCTTCCGTCGAGACAATTTCAGCTGGTAGTAGAACTTTTAATGACATTTTAAAACTGTACTTATAGATTTTCAAGATATAAAGCTTTTATAGAATCTCAACAAGGAACATATTATGTAAATAGGTGCCTAAGTAGGTGCTTATCTAAAGTCTACTATTTTTAATACGGCACTTGCGGTCCGCCCCGGCTTCGCTCGTGGTATATGTTTACGTTTTCTCTCCATATGAACCATCCTCGTACTTCAAGGAATATTATAAAAAAAAAGAATTAATGAAATCGGTTCAGCCGTTCTCGAGTTATGGGCTTACCGTCATATTTTGCGATTCATTTTATAATTATAGAAGACTAGCGATCCGCCCTGGCTTCGCCCGTGGTACATATTTCGCAATAAAAGGTAGCCTATGTTCTTTCTCAGGGTCTAAAGATTGTCCGTGCCAAATTTCATCAAAATCGGTCCAGTAGTTTATGCGTGAAAACCATACATACATACATACATACATAATTACATAATTACAAACCTTTCCTCTTTATAATATTAGTATAGATATAGATAATATTATAGTATAGACAGTTTAATATTAAATAATATATAGGTTAACAGAGTCATCTGCATTTTCTCAGCGTAATTATAAAAGTCGTTTCTAATTAGTTTAAAATACAGGATAATTAAAGGCTGTTGGCATTTAATATTGATGATAATTCTGCGCAGTTCGACATAGAACTAGCTTGTATTTATGTATGTAAAAACGTATATATTGTAATAAATGTGTGCATTTTTTGCCGCTAATATTTGTAAGTACTTATTAATTATTATAATATTGTTTTTTTTACACAAATTGAGTTGGTTTGATCATGGAAAATCTTGAAATTAAAAGGAAAATTAATATCTTGGCATTAAAATATACAAATCATCTCATTTTCGATTGGATTGATATTTTTGTTAGATAATTATTAATATTACAATCAATAATTATTAATTGATAGAAAAAGTAAACCCAAACGAAATACAAGCTAACTGAATTTATAAATTCTTTGTTCATTTAAATAGAGAGCTTTCGATACAAAGCTCTATGAGAAATAATTTTTAATCAAATTTAATTCGTTATTTTATTGAATCTGTATTAAAAAAAATTATAGCTTAACTACCTACTCATTATTTTGTTCATAAAAGAACATCATGGTGTCAATTTTTTATTAATTTAAAACTATAGATAATCCTATCCTATCTTACATTATATACTTAATATATTATAAATGCGAAAGTTAGTGAGGATGGATGTATATGTTTGTACGTTTGTTACTCTTTCACGCAAATACTACAGTACCGATTACAATGAAATTTAGCACACATATTGAGGGTAACATGGATCAATACATAGGATAGGTTTGATCCCGGAAATCCCACGGGAACGGGAATTATGCAGGTTTTTCATTGAATAGGCGGGTGAAGCTGCGGGCGAAAAGCTAGTAAGGATAAATTTTAAGAAAAATTTATCTTTTAAAATATTATATAAATTCATATAAATTAATATCTATGTTTTGAAATATATACATATATCATTGTATTGAAATAAGTTATTTATACAATACGACATTACATAAATTAAAATGGCGCTGTAAATTTCTTGCTACGATTAAAATATGTTCCGTAATGACAAAGTGGACAGAATAGTCGTGCATAATGAATGCGTTGGCAGCCCTACGTTGGCGACGACTGCATTTATATGTTACGATACGATAAACGACTTTAATTTAAAAATCATTATTGCTCACTTAGTACTGCATCGGTTTGTTCTACCTTAATGAAGGTTTCGCAGCTTCGATGACACGGTATGAACATTTACCTAAAATAAGCGTTAAATAGGTTATCATAGACATTATTTTCAAGTTGTAAATACAAATATGTTTTACTAGCTGTGCCCCGCGGTTTCACCCGCATTGCTCCGCTCCTGTTGGTCTTAGGGTGATGATATATAGCCTATAACCTTCCTCGATAAATGGGCATTCTGATTGGCAATCTAAATTCTGATTGTTTTTTTTTTATGTAGCTATTACCAATTTTCACTATCCGATTAAAATGTCGTATCATGTCGTATCCGTTGCTTGTAAATATATTAATAGTTTACGATTCCCTCTGACTTTGCAATCTGGGCGACGCGATTATGAATATTATATCGATGTATCGATTTTGTATCGAATACAACGAAATAATTGGAATCTTTGATACGTTTGAAGTTTTATTGAATGGTTTTTAATCGATTTTTTATAATTTGAATGTGGTGTTTTATAATTTGAATGCTTTACTTAGTTAAAAATTATATTAATATTCTCAGAAATTATAATATTATTTTGACTGAATAATCATGTCCGATTTGATAAATTATTTCACTGTTAGACAGCGCATTTATCGAGGAAGGCTATCATCACGCAAATACCAATAGGAGCAGATCAATGCAGGTAAAATCGCGTTGTATACCTACTCATAAAATCACTCTATTGTAAAAGACAGACAAACAGACGCACAATCGTATGTATAATACTAATTAGGAGTGATTAATACCACAGGATTTAACAATCGAATTAATTAACAACCATATTATCTAGGTTCATTAACCCCGAACAATAGGTCTGTCTTGAGACTAAAATCTAGACGAGAAATTCGGTCAAGGTTCGACTGAGTCAGAGCTTGAGTCATTATGTTAAGATAACTTAAATAAAACGAGGCGTGGCCTACTTGAATTGGGCGGTACGCGGATTTTTAATCTATGGCCCCGTTTGCACAGATTAAAAATCTATTTCGCGGATTTTCTTTTTAAAAAGGCTGTGGTTGAGATAGCGAATAAAGAATTTTATCTTATTACTAGCTGCGCTCCGCGGTTTCACCCGCGTTGCTCCGCTCCTGTTGTTCTTGCCTTCCTCGATAAATGGGCTATCTAACACTGAAAGAATTTTTCAAATCGGACCAGTAGTTTCTGAGATTAGCGCGTTCAAACAAACAAACAAACAAACTCTTCAGCTTTATAATATTAGTATAGATTATATAAATTAGTAGCGTAAGATATTTAAAAAACGAATGATTATAAATTTATTTCCAAAGCACACTTAAAAATACAGTATGTAGGTACTGAAGCTTAAAATTAAGGAGAGACAAAACAAATGTTTTGATTTTAAACATGCTCATCTCATGCTCAGAATTTTTTTGTTACATTTTCATTGTTGTTTTTATGTTTCTAATGCCTTCATTGATTTATTAAAACTCAAAATGAATGTAGAGACTAAAGCCATAACGTTACCTGAAAATTTATGCCTTACAGCGATACGCAAATAGATTGGTATCAAATAGATTTGAAAATAAAAGTTTTCAGATGATGCAGGGTTGTCGAAACTTTACTTTTACATTTTTCTTGCCTAGATGTCTTTACAAATTTATCGATATTCAAGGCACCATTATATGCTGTTAAGTAGATCCTATTTAGGTACCAAATATACGAGCACGAGCACGAGCACGAGCACGAGCACGAACACGAACACGAACACGAACACAAACACGAACACGAACACGAACACGAACACGAACATGAACATGAGAATGTGCGTGAGCGTGAGCGTGAACATGATTTTCTTAAAATTTTAAATTTACCCATTTCAAAACTATCAACTGGCAACCCTAGCGAGAAAAGTTTATGGCGGTAAAATAACGGGGGCGTCAGTCGTGCAGTCAATTAGCAGACACTGCTATTTTAGTGGCAAATGAATATTTAACAGAGAAACCGGAAGTTCTCTGAGACGGGGTATGTACCTAGCCATAGGGAGGTTCCGGTTTTGTTTCTAGAAATATAATATACTAGCTTACCGCCCGCGGCTTCGCCCGCGTTGTTAGAACTTAATAAATTATATCCTCTTGAATGACTCTATCTATTAAAAAATTCTCAACAAAATCCGTTGCGTAGTTTAAAAGATGTATGCTTACATATGGACATAGGGACACAGAAACAGAAAGCGACTTTGTTTTATACTATGTAGTGATTAGCTGTTTGTGTGGTGTTTCTCTGTTGAGCAGGGTTGAAAACTAAATCAAATATAGTTCATGAAAAAGTATGTCGTAGCCATAGAAATCTAAATAACAAGACACTAGAATGTCGTGAATAGCGTGCGTGACCTTGTCGCCACTCAGGTGATTTGCACATCACCAGTGCATTCGTCACTGTTCAGTTGCTCTGGAGACGTATGAGTGTATACATGGTGTGTTTCAGCAATTCCCATTGCAGATATTCTTCCTCAAGTTGTAATTATACTTATAAAGGAATAATATTTCATCGGAAAATATTTTTTTTTAGAAATAATGCCGTTTTTCCTTAAAATTATAGAATATTTACAAGTATTACGAGTGTCACCATAGTAATCGAAATAACAATGAATGACACAGTCGACCATTCTTATTATCACGTTTGTTCGTATTGGACCAAAAAGTCTCATATACTTAGGGATGTTATTCTAAAATAAACCGTAAATTCGTGCGTTAGGGCGTTTGTCCACTACAAGGAATTTTACGGTCCGGCATTCCGATTTTTTACGGTCCGGTATGGCACGCCATTAATCTATATACTAGCTTGTGCATTATACGTAATTTTACTGTCCGACATTTTACTTTTCCCTATTCCGGATGGTTTTTTGTGTCTACGAGTCGCTGTAGGTATATTGTTTTCGAATGCCCACTTGCTTGGATTTTACTGTTTTTACTGCATATGCCAATTGAAAGCAAGCTCTTGTTTTACTTTGGTCGTATACGTCTTTACGTCGGTATTGTTATTTTATATACATTGACCAAGCATTGACCTATAATTATTATCTAAGTAAGTGTTGGTAAGTTAAAGTTCAAGTGGGAATAGCTTTAGCTCCTCGTCACCGATTAAAATAAATAAGTGAAACACGCATTTTAAATCTCTTACGGAACTTTACTTTTTATTATAACGAAGTAATATAATATTTCACCTTCTATATTTTTAATCGTTTCTTGTAAAATGCAAAAACAATCATTTATGATAGCATTATACCGCCAAACTTCCTTGAACTGTACCGCACTGATCCGAGTATAGGTATATTAAGAAGAGCTGGAACGTCAACACATTTACACATTGCACATGTTAGGCCGGGAGATACTGACACAAAATTTCGGGTCATTTGTAACAGGATGGCGGTCTAGAGGGGTCTTAGTACGCAATGACAAAAAGAAAAATGATGGGCAGAACGCTGGTATCTGCGGACTAGTCGCGTGGGCGTTAGTCACACTCGTCGGATAAATAGCGAAAGTCCAACGATTTGTAACACAAAAATTTTAGAATTTACCGATAGCCCTTAAAAAAGATGTAGGCGGTAGTGTCATGCCATACAGTTACGATGTGACTTACAGTCCGCCATACCGACGTGAATGCGTTGATTTAAAAAAAAAACAATTCAACCATTTGTACCGGGCTCACTTTTGCACAGGTAACCATCGTCGTGCAGCCATTTACTAAAATCGCCATGCCATACTTTTCGGACGATTCCAAATGGTCGCCATACCTCGGAAAATCTGCAAATTTTTGAATTTTTTTTCTCGCCAAACGATTTGTACCACCCTACATTTTTTTTTCAACAACTCCTGAATGATTATAAATAGAAGTGTGATAATGCCATATCTGTGGGAGGTGGCGAATGTGTATAAGATTTTTTTCTCATTATAAGATTTTATTCGTAGTTTGAACGATTTGTAGCAGTATGGCACTAATTTTTCCCTCTATTAAAAGTATGGCAAATATAATAATGGTCACGTTGCATCATATACTTTCCAAAAATGCCGTACTGGTACAAATCGCCAATTCTTTTCATTTTTTTTTTACGTCTTGGCTTAAGTCTTACAATCATCCGCCCCATGTTTGCAATCTGCGATATTTTTTTCTAGGTAGAATTGTATACAAACAAACAGAATATAATGATCCCATACTGTAAAAAATTATTTTACGTATTGTACAGTCGTATTTTTGAAACGTGACGAATAAATTAATTTTCAAGTATAGCAGCACTTTTTCCCCCTACTAGAAGTATGGCAAATAAAATAATGGTCACATTTTATCAAATACTCTCCAAAAATCCAAATGCAATACTGGTACAAATTGTTTGGCGAAAAAAAATTTTTTTTTGCAGATTTTCGGCGGTATGGTGGCTATTTGGAATCGTCCGAAAAGTATGGCATGGCGATTTTCGTAAATGTCTGCACGATGATGATTACCTGTGCAAAAGTTAGCCTGGTACAAATGTTTGAATTGTTTTTTTTTAATCAACGCATCGCGTCGGTATGGGGGGCTGTAAGTTACACCGGAAAAGTATGGCATGACACTACCGCCTACATCTTTTTTATGGGCTATCGGTGAATTCTAAAATTTTTGTGTTACAAATCGTTTGACTTTCGCTATTTATCCGACGAGTTCGACTAACGCCCACGCGACTAGTCCGCCGGTACCAGCGTTCTGAGTTCTGACCATCATTTTTCTTTTAGTCATTGCGTAATAAGACCTTTGTAGAACCGCCATTCTGTTACAAATGACCCGAAATTTTGTGTCAGTATCTCCCGGCCTATGTATGTGTCATATTTTGCAATTGTTTATAAATACAGGGTGATGTAATTGGTGTAGTACGAATATCTAAAAATCTATGAAGAATTTTGTGATACAGTAAATGGAAGAATTATAGACTATTTTACAGTATTTAATAAAATCATTTAATTTTTTGTTCATTTTCATTAGAAATGTCAATTTTTCTCACCAAGGTGGAAATTTGGATGATAAGGATCTTGTTAGAAAAATATAAATTTTGACTAAAATCGGCATTTTTTTTTTTCAAAAATCAAATTACTAATTAATAATCAGAGTTATCACATTATTAAAAAAAATAAGCCAAACTACTTATACACAATTTTTACCTAGTTGATGCAATCCTCAAAGATCATGGACATAGTGTATTGCGCCTTCCACCATACCATCCAGAACTCAACCCAATAGAGTTACTATGGGGCATAATTAAAGGGAAAGTAGCATCACAAAATGTGAACTTTAACTTGAAAACTGTGGAAGAATTATTTAGAAAGGAAGCAAATGCTATTAGTCTGGATATGTTTAGTGACGTTTGGAGAAAGACGCGAGAACATGAGGAAAAATATATTCAATTAGAACCAAAAGTAGATAATTACACTGACTCATTTATAATAACATTAAGAAATTCCGACAACGAAACATCGAGTTCTTCGAGCGATGAAAGTTACAGTGAAGTAGATTGAGTAGTTACGATTATGATTAAATAGATTCTTCGTCTTCTCTATAGATACTGCTTTCTGAATTGGTGGTAAATGTTAAAACTGTTAAACTGTTATGACGATTCAAAAGTGCTTCTAGAAGAAGTCTAATTGTATAAATGTTTGAGTTTGAGTTTAAAACCAATAGTGTGAAAATTATACAATAAACATGTAACACATATTTGTTAGCGCGTATTGGTAGGTATTACGTACTTACTACAAATATTTTCTTAGATATCTTTACTCGACCAAAGTCAGGAATTTAATTATTATTTAATAATTGAATGATTATTAATACTTTTATCCAATTGATTATTATTAGAATAAATAATTACCTAACTTCATCAATTGATTTACTTTTAAATTATAATTTTACAGGTAAATTATGAGAGCTTTCATAAGTAATTATATTTGCATATATATATATATATATATATATATATATATATATATATATATATATATATATATCTACAACGCACCCATTTTACAATTCAAGTCTAAAATGAAACTAGAGTCGCATTTATTTTTGAACATACTGTAAGTGAAATTGCATAAGTGTGAGTACTGTGAACATGCCAGCTTTCCCTAATTGACCGATAAAGACGGACAGGTGCACAAGCAATTCATCGGTTTTTTCATGCCACACCGGACCGTAAAAAATCGGAATGCCGGACAGTAAAATTCCTTGTAGTGCACAAGCGCCCTTAGGATACATATTCAAAAGCTTAATTTAATAGATAAGTTAGTTTTCACTAAAATCAAGCTGTCCAATAAAAGGCATAGTTTACTTGTGTGTACTGTTTAGCTTTCGGTTTGAATGTGTTGATTTTGGCGACAGCGGTTTTCATACGAATTATGACATTACAGCACTTCTATGTGTCTTGTTATTTAGATTTCTATGGTCGTAGCTTTCTGCATGTGAAATAATTTTACAAATCGGGTTAGTAGTTTCGGAGCCTATTCAATGCAAACAAACAATCTAATCTTTACTCTTTGTAGTATAACAGTATTATAATAATTAATATCTACAGTAATAGTTTATAAAAAATATCGCCAGAGGTTCCACTCGCGTGATGTGATAATAAATTTTATATTGTCTTTCATGAAAGGTATTTAAGTAATAACGAGAGCACATTAAAGGGTGAATTCATCGTAATATTAATATTATACTTAGCATAAATTGACTATCCACAACCAAAAATAAATTGTGTTTTGCGCATCAAAATCTACCTACCACCTACCTACCTCGATAATTTGCTTGCCTTTTTTAATAATTCTTCATTTTGTCCACAGAAAGAGCAACGTGCTGTCAAAAATCATCGTGCCCAGGATAAATGTAACGGCCAAGTATATAACATCAGAGTTGGATGAAAAGGAGAGAGAAGAGACGTTTCGTTTGAAAAGAGTTAAACAAAAGAAGATGCTGGAGCAAAAACTTGATGAACAGAAACGGTATGAAGCTATGCTCCAAGAGAGAGGAGTTCAAATCCCTGATATTGAGAAATCCCCTCCTGTTTCTCAAGCGCCTCCACCACCGAATCCCTAGGCTGGTTTAAGTGTCACCTAAGTATCGAATACCTCGTCTAATGTCATAGAGCAGTATTATTGCCTGTGTTGAAAAATTTTACTGGTCACAGACAGAGACAGAGCTATATTTTAATGGTCGTCTAGCGCCATCACTTTCCCACACTCGAAATAAGGGACTTATAGCAGTACTAGCTTTCCGCCCGCGGCTTCGCCCGCTTTGTCTAAAACATAATAAATTATATACTAAAACCTTCCTCTTGAATTACTCTATCTATTAAAAAATCCGCATCAAAATCCGTTGCGTAGTTTTAAAGATTTAAGCATAAATAGGGACATGGGGACAGAGAAAGCGACAAGTCCCTTATTGTCTGAAAACTAATACCGTACTATTATAAGTCATTGCTTGAAGACACTCTGCTATTGTAGCAATCGTGTATTACACGGTAAAAAAGAATTGAGTAGAAATTGAGGTCCTAACAATGATTTCATTATGAAGACTTTAATTTTAAAGTTAATAATCGCGTAAAATATAACACGAGAGGACAACATTGGAGTTTAAAAAGATGGTATTTCATAGATACCTGAAAAACCATGTACATGTACTTACACTATATACTTAGTAGCTTTTTGTTTCAAACAATTTTTATTTTTTAATGATATAGATAACGTGTAAGCTTACTAAAGATACTGACAATACAAACAGACCAAAATTACATTTTGCATTATTTTGGAAATTTATCAATAACTAGCGGTCCGCCCCGGCTTCGCCCGAGGTACATATTTACGTTTTCTCTACATAAGAACCATCCTCGTACTTCAAGGAATATAATAAAAAAAGAATTATCGAAATCGGTTCAGCCGTTCTCAAGTTATGCGCTTACCAACACATTTTGGGATTCCTTTTTATATTATAGAGACTAGCGACCCGCCCCGGCTTCGCACGGGTGCAATGATACTAAATACACTACAGAAAAACTTTTAACGTTGTATATCTATAAAAACATAGCGGCCCGGCCGGCCGGTACCGCCGCAAACGATACGCCCCGCAATTTTTAAATCTGTAATATCTTCGAAAATATTCACTTAAATCATACGGTGTAAAGGGCCATATAGATCTATATTAAATGAACAATGTATTCAAGGTATTTATTTGGTTAAGGATTAATGCTGTATTGGTTAAAATCGCTTCGAAAATTAGCCATTATTTGTCGTAAAAAGTAAATGACAAAAAAAGTTATTGTGGGTTATCCATAAGAGATAGACATATGCCATCGCGGACTTTTCTGTAGACCTTTTCAATGTGTACAATACTTAGTACATTATTTTGATAAAACTCGTAGGGTTCAGCCTGCGTTTGCAATGTAAGCGGATAAAATGTAATAATTTACGACATCACATTAGAAACCTCAAAAGTAACAGTACTTGTCCACAATTTAATGGATGTTATTATACATATAAACCTTCCTCTTGAATCACTCTATCTATTAAAAAAAACCGCATTAAAATCCGTTGCGTAGTTTCAAAGATTTAAGCGTACAAAGGGACATAGGGACATAGGGAAATAGGGACAGAGAATGCGACTTTGTTTTATACTATGTAGTGATTACGAAACTGTATCAGAAATCGATGATCGAAAATCGATAAATATTTTCGTAATAAGTAACTATTATACTTTTTAACTAACAGAAAACATTGAAAAGAAGTTTCTATATAAATTAATTAGAGATTTATTATTTGTACCGGATAAACATATATTTTTGTATGTTGAATCAAAGAGTCTAAAAAGTACCTACCTGGTCTGTTAATTTAATGTTATTGATTAACAGCTAATAGCAACAGGCATAGCAAAATTAAATCAGTAAGACAAAATATTATATAATATAGAATATCTATATTGAAATATAGTCTTACATGCATAGAAATTTATTTTAGCGACCTATACCTACTAAGTTAACAGGTACACAATTGAGATGTTTATAATATTATTATGAAGGTGTAGTTTAGGTATACATTTTGTATATATCTGTGTATTTTTATATTTAATCCATCAGTCCTCGGAATCACAGACACAATAGAAAATCTATTGTGTCGCGCCCCGATCGGGCCTTACGGTGGTCAATGGGTTAATCATGTTTTAGGAAACTATTGTATACTTTATGATTGTAAATTAATATTTATATAGCCTTTTTTTTAAGTTAATTTTATTTGTTAGAGAAATTTTTTTCATCAAGACCCCATAAAGCAGGATTTTTAAAATGAATAAATGCATAAAATCGAATTGTTTTGTTGTTTTATTTACCTACCTTTAAAATAAGCCCTTGTGGGGTATAGCAGATATCGTTTACAATTACATGTGTTTTATTAATTAATTCTCTTCGTTATTCCTATATAATATTATACACACTGCGCGCCGCGGTTTTATCCGCTTACTCCGCTCCTGTGAGTCTTAGCGTGATGATAATTATAATATAACTATAGCCTTGCTCGATAAATGGGCTATCCAACACCGAAAGAATTTTTCGAATCGATCGAGTAGTTCCTGAGATTAGCGTGTTCAGACAAACAAACAAACTTTTCAGCTTTATAATATTAAGTATAGATTATGTTTCTATTACCTCATAGTTTAGACGAATCCAATTTTCTATGATTTATGAAGCCACAGTAATAGATTCATAAATAGCTTAAAAAACATAACCCTTCTTTTAGAAAAGTCGGATTGTATTAACCTTTAGTAGAATCAAGATTCCAGAATCCATGCTACTGTATCATAAAATTATTTTAGTGCCAATTCAATAAAATTATTTAATAACTAGATTTCCGCCCGCGGCTTCGCCCGCGTTTTCAAAGGAAAACCCGCATAGTTCCCGTTCCCGTGGGATTTCCGGGATAAAACCTATCCTATGTGTTAATCCAAGTTACCCTCTATATGTGTGCTAAATTTCATTGTAATCGGTTCAGTAGTTTTTACGTGAAAGAGTAACAAACATCCATACATCCATACATCCTTACAAACTTTCGCCTTTATAATATATATTAGAATATTAGAATATATTAGATTATTAACCTTTAGTAGAATCAAGATCCCAGAATCCATGCTACTGTATCATAAAATTATTTTAGTGCCTATTCAATAAAATTATTTATTAATATTGAAGTGTAAATCTTGGCAACGCACTCGTAAAAAAGATATTGTTACATTTTAGAGCCAGCGCACACGAGCAACTTTGTCTCCGCAACTATTTTGTCTCTTCACCCATGGGCTAGTATGAAAGTGCGCGCACGTAGCGACGCAACTCCCCATACAAATTGATGGGAGAGACAAAATAGTTGCGGAGACAAAGTTGCTCGTGCGCGCTAGCTCTTACTTTTAGTTTATTTTGTGTTTAAAGTTTACTGCAACATTGTTTAATGAAGTTAAGCTTTAAAATTATTGGATTACATTCGGACGAGATCGCGATCGTAAGCATAAATCTATACTAATACTAGCGGTCCGCCCCGGCTTCGCCCGTGGTACATGTTTACGTTTTCTCTACATAAGAACCATCCTCGTACTTCAAGGAATATAATAAAAAAAGAATTATCGAAATCGGTTCAGCCGTTCTCGAGTTATGCGCTTACCAACACATTTTGCGATTCATTTTTATATATATAAGATTATAAAGCTGAAGAGTTTGTTTGTTTGAACGCGCTAATCTCAGGAAATACTGGTCCGTTTTGAAAAAATCTTTCGGTGTTAGATAGCCAATTTATCGATGCAGGCTATAGGCTTTATTTTATAGTATATAATATATATCATCACGCTAAGGCAAATAGGAGCGGAGCGCTGCCAAATCGTCACCTTACTCCATGACGTGACGGTATTGCCATGACTGAAATTTTACTCTTAACGTGCACAGAAGTTTCTCTTCAAAAATCTGAAATTAGTACAGACAAGCTGACCCACATAGCTACTTAAGGGAGTAAGTCCACAAACCAGAACTACCAAATTATTTTATTACCCAACATATTATGTAAATAACAGAGGTATAGTTAATCCGATTATATCGAGCGATAAGTCCCTGTAAGCCTGTAATCTTGATAAATCGTCCCTTTGATTGATACTTATGCTAATAGTTAATACTAGCGAATTGGCCCGGTTTCACTCGGGTTGTGAGACCTTGAAACACATTTGATATTTGATTGGCAAAGTAAACATTACTCATTGACAAATCGACACACAAACTATTTTTATAGTGATTCGCGCGTTGTGAGGAAAATTTCAAGGTCGTGTTAGGGGAAAATCGTTATGAAATAGGGTCATTGCGCCTGTTCGCGTCCACATGCCTATTCGCGTCCATTTTGCGGATATCTTTTAGAAAATTCACGAAAATAAGTATACTTTAAGTAAAATTGTAATAAGAAAAATTTACGATAATACCTCAATGTATAAGAGACATGCGCACATATTCAAAATAGGCCTGCGCACCGCCTATCCTATTTAAAAAAAATATTTAATTTTGGCTATTAAACGAGAAAGCTAAAACGCGCGGGATTTTGAGAAAAAAATAGTGCGCAGCGTCGCGTTTGACGGTAAGTATCTTATTGTTAAATGTGAATTTTTGAATATGTAACTGTTTCTTTACTTTGCTAACAAAACATGGAATATTATGGATTATAAATCAGCCAATTTATTTTACAATTAATAGCTAAAATAAGGTGGACGCGAATTACTACACCGAATTTGTACAACTTCCATTTTGCGTCCAAGGTGGGCGCAAACTATACCTATAGTGCATAACAATAGAACATATTGCGTCCACATTGTTTTTCATTACGTAGCAATGAATTGTTTGTTAAAATATGTTATTTAAAAGAGGTTGTAAATTTTTGACTAAGACTACAAGTTGATAATTAAAATTTTCATTCAAATTAGCTAATTTTTATGCTATTTTTCATTTTAAAATGGGTATTCTAAGAATGAGACTAGTATCTTTGAGAATGAGAGTCAATAAGTCTGTTACATATAAACAAAAAAGAAATTTAATTCATTACAAACTAAAAAATAGGGTAGGTAGGTAATCTTAATAGAACTGATTATTATTATTATTTACATAACGTAACTTTGTTTTTTGTTAATTTTTAGTTCTATTAATTATTGATGAGAAGATAAATATAAATAAGTTTGTCCAGTTTCCTTACAGTGAATTATATTAATAATATGTTGATTTTAGGGTTCCGAACCTCAAAAGGAAAAACCGGAATCCTTGTAGGATCACTTTGATATCCGTCCGTCTGTATGTCCGTCTGCCGGTCTGTTTTTCTGTCAAGACCCTTTTTCTCAGTAACGCGTGGAGGTATAAAGCTGAAATTTATATTGAATACTCAAGTCTACGGTCCCTTGAAGCAGTGAAAAAATCAAACTTATAAGCCAAAGCAATCAAAAGATACAGCCGTTTATGCTGCAAATTTTCGCAAATTTCTACATTCGCAAGGGAATCAAAACCTACAGGGTACTTTACGTGAACACAGACACTTGAAGTTTGGTACGAAGCAACGTCTCATAGCAAAAATAAGGGAAACATTGAAAAAAATAATCATTTACAGTTAAAACATATGAAAAAAACAGGTTGATACGGAACCCTCGGTGTGCGAGTCCCACTCCCATTTGGCCAGTTTTTATTAAATAACTATATTCGTAAATAAATAATTTATTAAAATCTAATTTTTATTTGCATTTATCTGATAAAATATCACCCAATACACTCTTAATTCCTTTTCTAAGCTGGTGGACGCGAACTGGTCCACGGGTGGACGCAAACTGGAATTTTTGGACGCGAACTGGGTAAAACGCCTAATTCTGCTATTTGTCTAGATAAACAAAAACCACATGATATTTCCAACACAATTGAAAGTAAATCTTAAAATAGACTATGTAATGAACACGTTACATAAATTTTGAGTTGAAATTAGTTCTGGAACATTTTTATTTTCTCCTTCAAACTTTCCAACTGCACTAAGTGGACGCGAACAGGCGCAATTACCCTAGGGCGACGAATTTCGTATCTTCAATTTTTGTCAGTCTGTCTGTTTGTGTAATGATTTTGATGGGACTTTCACTGAAAGATAGCTGATGAAATAAGAAATATCTAAGGCTACTTTTTATTCTGATATTCCCACAGGAACATCAGGACTAAAAAAAACTCATTTACGCGAGTGAAACCGAGTGACGCAGCTTGTTAATAATAATACAATTAAGGGCCGATTTTTCAATGCTTGGATAAAACTTATTCATAGAATAATGTATAAAACTACCATTTTAAAAACGTATTCTAATTGCCCGTATTTGACAGTTTACGTGACATTTTAATATTATCGTGTAATACTTTATTGGACGAATAAGTTTTATCCAAGCATTGAAAAATCGGCCCTTAGTAATACCAGTCAAAATATAAATAAAATTAAAAAAATAATAGTTAAAATATAAATATGATATTAATTATTTTAATTGCCGTTTATGTAACATATCCTCAAGAGGCTAGGCAGCGCAGACATATTTTTTAAAGTTATTTTTATAACATTTTATTCTAGTAAAAATCTACGTATATTAGTCTAGACTAGCTAGAACCCGCTACTTTGTCTGTGTTTAATGATGATCATTGTATGTAAAGCAGCTATTTTTAATTAAAAATTAATTTTTGTGTAACTGGGTGTTTGAATAACCAAAACAGCTAAAAGGCAGTTGTATATAGGTACTAGCTGTGCCGCGTGGTTTTACCCGCGTGGCTCCGCTTTTGTTGGTCTTAGCGTGATGATATATAGCCTAGCCTTCCTCGATAAATGGGCTATCTAACACCGAAAGAATTTTTAAAATCGGACCAGTCGTTCCCAAAATTAGCGCGTTCAAACAAACAAACATACAAACAAACAAACTCATCAGCTTTCTAATATTAGTATAGATATGAAAAAATGGTTGTGATCTCTACTAGAGAAAAATATAAAATGATAGAAAAACATATAAATTGTTGTAAAAATAATAAATGAGTATGTGAATATAAATTTTGTGTGTGTTTTTTTATCTAAATAAAGCTAATCCTACTAATATTATAAATGCGAAAGTTTGTGAGGATGAATGGATGAATGTTTGTTACTCTTTGCACGCAAATACAGAATACTACTGCGTAGCTTAAGAAATGCCTATAGCCTGAATTGGTTTTATATATTCAAACAATCAAACTAAAATACATTTATCTGAAAAATATCATTTGTTACATTTTTTTATTGGCCTTAGTAGAGATGTATCTAAATATAAATAATAGTTATATACCGATATCCTGATTTGTAAGGAGCTTCAGCTGGTGCATAGTCACTATCATCACTACATAGTATAAAACAAAGTCGCTTTCTCTGCCCCTATTTCCCTGTGTCCCTTTGTATACTTAAAACTACGCAAAGGATTTTGATGCGGTTTTTTTTAATAGATAGGAGGTCAAGTTTTAATAGATAGAGGTTGAAGAGGAAGGTTTAAGTTTAATTTATTAGGTTTTAGGCAAAGCGGGCAAAGCCGCGGGCGGTAAGCTAGTAGTTTATAGAATTTTAAAGGCACTGCCTGTTTATTGAACTAAAATAGTAGGTATATTATATTAGAGAGACACGACACGAGAGACTCAGCTAATTAAAATGTTTCAGCATTACATATTATCCAGTAAATATTTTAAAGCCGAGATTGACAAATTTTGGTTATAAGTAAAGTCTATTTATAACATATGCAAATATCACAATGACGGTTTATTTGTTACTATCAAGTATCAATGGTAGGTATATATTATTTTTTTATTTCTTATTATCTTTACTCCACAATACCGTCATAATTTTAATTTAACTGTTATAAGATAGCTCCATCGGCTGCTACTTTCAAATCACCGATGATTTCACAGTGACGACTGACGTTAGAACAACCCTAGCCAATGGGCTATACGTCTAATGAGACGTATAGGGCTGTCACCACAATTGTTATAAGATAGCTCTATCATCGAAAAGCTTTCCACAATAACGGCTGTTACTTTCAAATCACCGGTGATTTCACAGTTTTGTTAGCACAACCCTAGCCCATTAGACGTAGGGCTGTCACCGCATCAATCATAATCAGCCCGTGGGTATCATGGGCTACAATAATGGAAAATTTCGCTATTATTGTCAATCAATCAATGTTACCTAGGTTTTGGATGGTTTGTTGTGTATTCAAGATGGCGACGGTTTTTATAGGATAATCGAATAGGAGGAATGGATAAACGGAATTTGATGAGTTTGGAGTTTTCAATTTGAAAGGATTGTGCTTATTTATAATATTTAAGTACAATAATGGTTTATACTTTATAGTTACCCGAATAAATGAATATTATTATTAAAATGTTTTTTATTTAGGGTAAACGCAGCTATCAACGACCCATCGAAAATCTGAAGGTATTACCGACCTATAAAAGTAATTCGAAATTTAAACGTTTCTAGAACTATTCTAGCTATAGGTAGGCAAAGTTATACACGAATGTGTTACTTGAACATCGTATACTTTTACGTTAGTGTGAATAACTGTGCAAAAAAGAGTTAAAATACGTAAGTTGCTGCGGGGTAGCGTGGACGCAGGACATGTCGTACTGTTCCGTTGTTCCTTCGGGTAAGTACTGTGATTTATCTTTTTAAGACATTTACAAACGACTTTGACATTTGGCGTGATTTCTGTCACACGTGTTTGGGTTATTAATTTAGTGTTTTGGCTATTTTAACAATAATATATTCACTTTGAGCTGTTTTGTGTTCGTCTTTAAGTGTTTAGTCTGTGGTTATAGTGGTAAGTGTACTAACAATTCACTAATATGGGCCCTGATCCACCCGATCCTAAACCCCCGGACGTCCAGGAAAGAAGCATGGAATTGGACATCTCTCAGAATAAGAGGCAAAGGTGTCCGTCACCTGAGTCTACAGATGAATCTCCAACCAAACGCTTTGTTCCATCTGATCCCATTTCACTTGTTAATCCGTCTATATTTGTTGATCCTATTTTAAATAATCCTATAAGATATAGTGGTGATGAAGTTGGACCATACATTGTCCACGTATCTCGCATAGAAAACGATCCTTCTGCCGGCCTGTCCATCCGTCCGATCAAATTTGGATCTTTCTTATATAGCCAAAAAGTACCTAATATTTTAAGAGACGGAGTAAAATCTGTTGGCCGCAACAGGATATCGGTTGAGTTTGCATCAGCTGAGGATGCTAATAATTTTTTATCTTTACCTGCTTTGGCTGAAGCTAAATTTAAGGCATTCATTCCTACCTATCATATCACCCGCATGGGTATTGTAAAAGGAATACCGATAGAATGGACCATGGATGATTTGGTGGAGTGTGCAGAATTCCCTAACAGGCACGGTCGCATACTTAAAGCACGTAGACTTAACAAAAAAGCTAGCCTTGATGGAATTACAACTTGGGTTCCATCCCAAACGGTGGTTCTAACTTTCTTAGGTCAAGCAATGCCATCAAAAATCTATTGTAGATACACTTCACTTCCTGTAGAAATTTACCATTACCCTACCATCCAGTGCCACAAGTGCTGTCGCTTTGGGCATATCCGCGACCAGTGCCGCTCAAAAGAGAGGTGCTACAAATGTACACAAAACCACTCGGGTGACTCCTGTCCCATTCTTGAATCTCAAGCACTATGTGTCCATTGCAATGGCACTCACTTTGCCATTGACAAAAATTGCCCGGAACACAGCCGGCAAAAGTCAATTAAACTTTTGATGGCCACAGAAGGTATCTCATTCGAGGAAGCCTCTAAGCTTACCCCTTCAGTGTACAGACCCTTTTCGGAAACAGCCAGTTTCGTTTTTGCGCCTAGATCACAACAATCACCTGTTTTCCCCACCCCTTCTATGAAACAATCCAATAGTGTTCGTCAAACTCGTCCTCTTAATAAAACTTCATACAAAAAGACCTATTCAATACCCCCTCGCACTCATGCACCACTAGGTAAAACATATGATGTAGCTGCACACCGCCAAATAACTCAGGAATTACCCTCTACTCAACCGAATGGTTGCGCTTTATCCCAAAACCCAGACCCCCCGGTTGTACTTAGCTCTAATGTTGAGCTTTATGTTTCAGCCTTAGAAACTTTTCTTAAAAAAACAGATTCAATACCGACCAACGTTGCCCATAGACTTATAAATCTCATCTCCCTATTTAACAGTAATGGCCCTCACAATCCTCCAGTGGAACGCTCAAAGCATTCGTCCGAAATGTCATGAAGTACTTGACCTTATTTCAACCCACAACCCTATAGCTTTTGCCATCTCGGAGACATGGCTAGTTCCCGGAAGTCACTTTCGGATTCCTGGCTTTTTCTGTCTGCGAGATGACAGAGCCGATGGGTATGCTGGAACAGCACTTTTACTTAAACATTGTTTAAATTTCTCTCGTATTCTATTGCCTATGCATGATCAGCGTATTAACGCTGTGGCTGCAAGATGCAATAATGTCTCTATTATTTCTGTCTACATTTCTCATCCTCATCCTTCTATTATACCTGATCTTTCACTTATATTTTCCTCCGTACCGTCTCCTCTTTTAGTATTGGGCGATTTTAATGCTCAGCACACTTCTTGGGGATCTTCTGTTTGCAATACATTTGGGCACCTGCTAATGGATCTGCTTGATGACCTTGACCTCTGTGTAATTAACGATGGATCTCCCACTAGGAGAGTCCTTCCTAATCAGAGTCTCTCCTCTGTAGTTGATCTATGTATTTGTTCTTCCTCCTTGGCTCCATCCCTCACCAATTTAACTCTTTCTAGTACTCATGGTAGCGACCACTTTCCTCTTCTCTCTTCCCTTTCCCAGTCTGTTATCCCATTGACTTCCCCTTTCCCACCCCTACTCATGTATAGACTGTGTAAAGCAAACTGGCAGGATTATGCTACGGGTCTTGACAATCTGGTTGAGTCCCTTCCTTCCGTTTCTCTTCATAACAATTTATGTACTTATTCTGACTTTGTGGATTGTATTAAAAACGCAGCAGCGAATAACATCCCTCTTAAATCCGTTTCCAACTCTGGTTCTCGCAAAGTCTCTCCGCCATGGTGGGACGATGAATGCTCAACTTCTGTCAACTCAAGGAGAGAGGCCGAAATTCAGTACAATGCTTCCATGTCCGTTGAAAATTTTATACATTATAAAAGAATAGCCGCGCGTACCAAGCTTTTTCTTAAAAATAAAAAAAAAGCAGGCTGGCTATCATTTTGCGAGAGTCTGTCGCCTAGAACACCTGCATCAGTTATTTGGAAGAACATACGTAAATTTCGTGGCTCTCTTTCTTGTAACGACATAGATTCCAATGACTCCTCAGTGTGGCTTGAAGAGTTTGCTGATAAGTTCTCCCCTCCCTTTGTTCCTTCTTTAGATTCTTTTCCTATGGCCACTGGTCCGCTCGTCTCATCTCATGACAACAATATGGAAGCCATATTCTCCCTGGAAGAGCTAAATGTATCCCTTAGCGGCCTTTTAGACTCTTCTCCCGGATTAGATGGCATTCCTTATTCTTTCATACGCCAATCCGGTCCCATAGCCAAGCAGTACTTTTTAAACTTAGTAAACTCCTTTTATGAATTCGGTTACATCCCTGACTCTTGGAAATCACATCTCATAATTCCTTTACTAAAACCAGGTAAACAAGCCTGTTGTGCCGACTCATATCGACCAATCGCTCTTTCTTCGTGTCTGTCTAAGATAGCTGAACACATGGTTAAAAATAGACTCGAGTGGCTTGTAGAAAATAGGAGACTGTTATCCGGGTCTCAATTTGGATTTAGAAAGGGTATGAGCGTACTGGATTGTTTAGGCATTTTATCCACTGACATTCGATCGGCCTTTGAAAGAAAGCAGTATTTGGTAGGCGTTTTTTTAGATATAGCGTCAGCCTACGACAGTGTACTTCTTCCGGTACTCAGAAACAAACTGTTACAGCTGAGTATCCCAGTGAGGATGATACGATTTATCTGCAATCTTTTAATGTCAAGATCCATTCAAGTGCGTCATAACTCTCATATTTCTTCCACTAGGCTTACCTGGAAGGGGCTCCCTCAAGGATCGGTATTAAGTCCTCTCCTATATGCTATCTACACTTTCAACTTGGACACGACGGTCACATCATTCTGTGACATACTTCAATATGCAGACGACATAACCTTATTTGCTCAGTCCCATGACATGGATGAAATCACCTCGCGCCTTAATTCAGCTTTGTCGTATCTTCGTGATTGGCTGTCGGATCATGGTATGACTGTATCTGTACCAAAATGTTGTGTTGTAGTTTTCACTAAAAAGCGCCACATTCCCGCACCAACCTTAATACTGGGCGATGAACCAATTCCAGTCACTAATAAAGTTAAGTATCTAGGCGTTATATTGGATTCAAGGTTATCTGGTTCCCCACATGTTAACTACATTAGTCAAAAATGCGAAAAAGGGATTAATATATTACGATCTCTGGCAGGAGTATGGTGGGGGGCTCACCCATACTGTCAGAAACTTATTTATAATGCTGTGGTGCGTAGTCACTTAGACTATGCTTCTTTCATACTCGATCCATGCAATAAGACGGCACTGAATAAACTAGACAAAGTGCAATCTCGTTGTCTACGCTTGATTACCGGTGCAATGAAATCTACCCCGGTTAACGCCCTGCAGGTTGAGTGTGTTGACCCTCCCCTAGCTCTCCGCAGACAGTATCTGTGTGATAAATATTTTTTTAAATCCATCTATAACTCTTCCCATATCCTTTGGCCCAAACTCCATAATCTCCTTCAAATCTCCACTAATCAAAATCTCCGACCCTCTGCTAATTTTTCTTGTTTACTAAAAAGCTTCATAAGATTCACCCGTCTGCCTGATCCTACTGTTCAGTTTGAACTTTATCCTCTCTTCTCCGTTAACTTCCAGTCACTTACGTACAATCCACCCATACTTTTAAATTGTGGCATAACTAAAGATACAATTAACGCTAATGCTACATTTAATGAAATTGTAGCCAATAAATGGCCCAATTGGCACCTCTTTTTTACCGATGCCTCAAAAATGTCCGATATGTCATGTGTGGGAGTCGCTGTTTGGTACCCTCAATCCAGCATTATTCTCCAGTTTAAGTGCCCCCCTTTATCCACTGTTTACACTGGTGAAGCTACAGGCATTCTCGAAGCCCTCAATTTCATTAACTCTCACAACCTTGATAAAGCGGTTATATTTTCCGACTCATTAAGCTGCCTCCAAGCCCTTCTATCTAATCCTTTTCGATCTAAATCCTGTCACCCCTTGATTTTAAGAATACGTGTGGTGCTTCTAAATTGCCTCAATAAGGGTCTCCACATTCAAATCACTTACATACCAGGTCATACTGGTATAGGCGGTAATGAGATGGCTGACTCTTTGGCTAAGTCTGCTACGCAAGTGGGTTGCAATACTCACTTCAGTAATTATAGTCAAGACCTTGTTCCACTATCAAAATTGCGTTTGGATGGGAAGTGGTTGAATCTTTGGCAAGAGTCCAGCCGCACAAAAGGTAAATTCTATTGGGATATTCAGCCTACTATTCCACACAAACCGTGGTTTTTCCGTTTTCGCAAATTTGACAAACTAGTAACATCCACTATCTGTCGACTCCGCTTCGGCCATGCGTGTACTCCTGTCCACCTGGCGAAAATTAGAGTACGTGATCATTCTATTTGTGAGTGTGGTTTGGATGAAGGTACTACTGACCACCTATTCTTTGAATGTACCAAGCTTCGTTCTTCATTACTGGATGTCCTCCCTCCTGAAATCCCTCGTCCCACAAATTTTAAATGTTTGTTGACATTAGTGCCTTCCAAATTTGTTGAAATTCTATCTAAATTTATTTCCTTTAACAAACTAAAGTATTAACCCCTTATTATATTTATAAACTATATTAGTGTATCCTGTAGTCTGTAATATATATAACCTGTATTGTCTTATGTGTTTGTTCTAGCCGCTCCAAGTTGATCAAAATTTCTGCATTTTCCCACTCAGTTCCAAATGTTAAATGTCACAACCGAACAAGTCTAACTGGCTGAAATTTGAGTCCTGTCTCTCCCATATATACTGGACATAGGCGAAGTCCCTTTTTATTGGGTGGAGCCATTAATTAAGAGAAGAAGAAGAAGAAGAAGACATTTACAAACAAATGACATCTATACTTTAATTTATATTACTAAATGTCAATGCATTTAAGTGTCAACTTTTCATTTCTTACAACATTTTATTGATAAAAAGTAATTTGAAACGATAAAACTTTAAATTAAAATGGGACGGTGTTAGCTTCACCAGTTTAAGCCGTGGCAGGTATCAACGACCCGTAAGTCGGCAATGGCAGCAACGTAACTTTTTGTTTTAATTTTCTTTTATGTTATTGTATCACACTAACACAAGTGGTTTTATGGACCAGTTTAAATCTAAGCTATTAGTCTTCATAAAAATCTATTAGCGACTAAACTTTTTTGTCTAGTGTTTACCTTTTAGCGTTGTCAATTTATACAAAGTTATGATATTTTTCGAGGATCGATATGGAATAGTTACAGTAGTAAATCATTGTTTTTTTTGTTCAAACAATATGCATTTGTTCATATTTTGTATGGCATTAATCAATTATAATCTATTTTATAGTCTGATGGTCAAATGAATTAAAATAACCATTTTTTTTATGGGTCGGTAATACAATTTAGATTTATACTTACATACTTTATTACCGACCCATGTGGGTCGGCAATAGCAACTATAGGAAGCTATTACCGATCGAATATAGTTTGTTTAGTTTCTCATCTACAAATTCAAATTCAAATTGCTTTATTTGCAGAATGTGTGAATAAAGATGTTTGTAGATACAGATAATATTGATCCTTAAACATGTAGTTGAGCGTGCAAATATATTTTTACTACTTTTATGACATAATAGGTGCCTATTAAAAATGCTTCTTCATGGTTAAATTAACATAATATATATATAATAATATATATATATATATATATATATATATATATATATATATAATGCTACATTTAATGAAATTGTAGCCAATAAATGGCCCAATTGGCACCTCTTTTTTACCGATGCCTCAAAAATGTCCGATATGTCATGTGTGGGAGTCGCTGTTTGGTACCCTCAATCCAGCATTATTCTCCAGTTTAAGTGCCCCCCTTTATCCACTGTTTACACTGGTGAAGCTACAGGCATTCTCGAAGCCCTCAATTTCATTAACTCTCACAACCTTGATAAAGCGGTTATATTTTCCGACTCATTAAGCTGCCTCCAAGCCCTTCTATCTAATCCTTTTCGATCTAAATCCTGTCACCCCTTGATTTTAAGAATACGTGTGGTGCTTCTAAATTGCCTCAATAAGGGTCTCCACATTCAAATCACTTACATACCAGGTCATACTGGTATAGGCGGTAATGAGATGGCTGACTCTTTGGCTAAGTCTGCTACGCAAGTGGGTTGCAATACTCACTTCAGTAATTATAGTCAAGACCTTGTTCCACTATCAAAATTGCGTTTGGATGGGAAGTGGTTGAATCTTTGGCAAGAGTCCAGCCGCACAAAAGGTAAATTCTATTGGGATATTCAGCCTACTATTCCACACAAACCGTGGTTTTTCCGTTTTCGCAAATTTGACAAACTAGTAACATCCACTATCTGTCGACTCCGCTTCGGCCATGCGTGTACTCCTGTCCACCTGGCGAAAATTAGAGTACGTGATCATTCTATTTGTGAGTGTGGTTTGGATGAAGGTACTACTGACCACCTATTCTTTGAATGTACCAAGCTTCGTTCTTCATTACTGGATGTCCTCCCTCCTGAAATCCCTCGTCCCACAAATTTTAAATGTTTGTTGACATTAGTGCCTTCCAAATTTGTTGAAATTCTATCTAAATTTATTTCCTTTAACAAACTAAAGTATTAACCCCTTATTATATTTATAAACTATATTAGTGTATCCTGTAGTCTGTAATATATATAACCTGTATTGTCTTATGTGTTTGTTCTAGCCGCTCCAAGTTGATCAAAATTTCTGCATTTTCCCACTCAGTTCCAAATGTTAAATGTCACAACCGAACAAGTCTAACTGGCTGAAATTTGAGTCCTGTCTCTCCCATATATACTGGACATAGGCGAAGTCCCTTTTTATTGGGTGGAGCCATTAATTAAGAGAAGAAGAAGAAGAAGAAGACATTTACAAACAAATGACATCTATACTTTAATTTATATTACTAAATGTCAATGCATTTAAGTGTCAACTTTTCATTTCTTACAACATTTTATTGATAAAAAGTAATTTGAAACGATAAAACTTTAAATTAAAATGGGACGGTGTTAGCTTCACCAGTTTAAGCCGTGGCAGGTATCAACGACCCGTAAGTCGGCAATGGCAGCAACGTAACTTTTTGTTTTAATTTTCTTTTATGTTATTGTATCACACTAACACAAGTGGTTTTATGGACCAGTTTAAATCTAAGCTATTAGTCTTCATAAAAATCTATTAGCGACTAAACTTTTTTGTCTAGTGTTTACCTTTTAGCGTTGTCAATTTATACAAAGTTATGATATTTTTCGAGGATCGATATGGAATAGTTACAGTAGTAAATCATTGTTTTTTTTGTTCAAACAATATGCATTTGTTCATATTTTGTATGGCATTAATCAATTATAATCTATTTTATAGTCTGATGGTCAAATGAATTAAAATAACCATTTTTTTTATGGGTCGGTAATACAATTTAGATTTATACTTACATACTTTATTACCGACCCATGTGGGTCGGCAATAGCAACTATAGGAAGCTATTACCGATCGAATATAGTTTGTTTAGTTTCTCATCTACAAATTCAAATTCAAATTGCTTTATTTGCAGAATGTGTGAATAAAGATGTTTGTAGATACAGATAATATTGATCCTTAAACATGTAGTTGAGCGTGCAAATATATTTTTACTACTTTTATGACATAATAGGTGCCTATTAAAAATGCTTCTTCATGGTTAAATTAACATAATATATATATAATAATATATATATATATATATATATATATATATATATATATATATATATATATATATATATATATATATATATATATATATATATATAATAATATCATCAACATACAAATATTGCAAAAACAAGCGGCAATACATTCCGTCACTATCATAAGCAAGGTGCTAGGAAACACAGTTTTTATAAATAGAGATTCCGAACCTCCTCTTCCTTGAGGGTCTCAGGGCGGGAGTTAGGAATAAAAATAATAAACCGAGCTACAGCTCGAGTAGAAAAGTTTTTTCAAAACCATAATAATATATATATATATATAATAACATATATAATTATATTTTTTCCAGAAATAAGGAGCCAAAAAAGCGGCGAAAAGTATGTAACAATAAAACACAACTCGCCGAAGCAATCAATCAAATAGCATAAGAAAATATCCTAGAGTTTTAAATCCTTAATTTAATATATGTACATATATTAATAGTATTTTGTTGATTAATTTAAAAGTTTATAATTATTTAGTTAATTACTAATAAGCTCATTTGTTTCGTTAAAAATAACTAGGTATAATAAAAAAATACGAATATATTCGCATTTTTATTTCATTTTATTAAGATCGGTAATCATCATCATCACTAGCTTCTATACATTCCATTGCTGGAAAAAGGCCTCCTCTCACAATTCACATACGATCGGGAATAGCTGCATAAAAATCGTTAATAGCTTCACAGCCGTTTTTATGGGTCGGTAATTGCAACAATCGACTAAGTCACATTGTAAATTATTTTTTACAAGATAATCATTTATTAGAATGTATTTGCTTCAATAAAAACATTTTTTATACATAACACTAGCATATAAAATGAAACTATAAATCTTTAGAAGAACCAGTATACTTAAAAAATATGGTTGATTTGAAAATTGCCTTAGGGGGGTCGTTAATACCTGCGTTTACCTTATTTTCCCTGATATAAGCTTGTAAATTAAGCGAAACTTAACTAAATTAAGCGAAAAATTTTATTTCCTTCCTTATAGATGTCTTATTATTATTTATAGGTTATATAGGTATTAGGTTTTACAATATTATTATTATAATCCATAAGGTATACTGTTCAATATAATGAGCAGGCCGTAGTGCGGGACAGTGTAAAGGTGATTTTCATGTGATTAAAAATTAAACCTATAAGTCCGACCTATAGTAGACTTTTCACTGTCACGATATCGCTATCTATGCGGGTGAAACCGCAGGGAATTGCTAGTAATATTATAAATAGAAAATGACGTCATTATAATATGAATCCACTTTTTTTTTAAGTTTTCATATAGGTACTTTAGAAAATGGAAAATTTCGCAATAAGATATAAGGAAATTATCCAGACTTAAATACTTATAGTAAAAAATACGTTTCAATTTGAAAACTTATTTTTCTTTTTTAGTTGCATAAAAATCCTAAATAACTTCACACAATGGGCCATAAGATTAGCCTTTCGTGTGAAGTGTGTGAGTCATCATAATAATAACAATGTTTCTTGGTGTTTTCTTCTTTTAGATTTTTACGACATTCTTCTTTTAGATTAGCGTCTTTATTATAAACTAGCTGTGCCCCGCAGTGCTCCGCTCCTGTTGGTCTTAGCGTGATGATATAGCCTATAGCCTTCCTCGACAAATGGGCTATCCTACACCGAAATAATTTTTCAAATCTGACCAGTAGTTCCTGAGATTAGCACGTTCAAACTTCAAATAAACAAAAAAAACGAACTCTTCAGCTTTATAATATTAGTATAGATAGAGCTAGCTAGATCTATGTTAGATAGCCCATTCATCGAGGAAGACTATAGGGCATAGGCTATATAATATGATCACGCTAAGACCAACAGGAGAGGAGCCACGCGGGTGAAACCGCGAAGCGCAGCTAGTATCAGATAAAATCCGTCTTTACACAACTAGCTCTGGGTCTATATCAGATAAATTACGTCTTTACACATCTAGCTCTCGGTCTATATCAGATAAAATACGTCTTTACACAACTAGCTCTCGGTCTATATTAGATAAAAAACGTCTTTACACAATCAGCTCTCGGCCTATACCTGTACTCGCGTGTCCAAACAAACGGTTTAGTATTACTTGTACTGAGTTTGAGAAAATATTTTGTTACCACGTTTACATGCGGCCAATTTGCGGGGTAACCACGTTTTGTGTATTTTAAAACATTTGGGACTATTTAATAAAAATAATAAATTCACTCTTTATAATATACTAGCTTACCGCCCGCGGCTTCGCTCGCTTTGTCTAAAACCTAATAAATTATAAATAAAACCTTCCTCTTGAATCACTCTATCTATCAAAAAAAACCGCATCAAAATCCGTTGCGTTTAAAGATTTAAGCATACATAGGGACAGGGACAGAGAAAGCGACTTTGTGTTATACATACTATGTAGTGAAGTACACAGTGGGTATTAGTGAAAATAAGAAACTAAACTGCTGCTCTTCAAATTACAATTTAATCTAGCTATAGAATGTAGAGCAAATAAACAAGGCAATTTCTCTTAATTTACACACAAATATACTATGTATACTTACATAAAAAAATGTGTAGTTCTAATTAATATATCTCGTACAACACAATATTAGAGACGCAAATTAACAATAATTATATTATTTTCATTGTAAAATATGAAACAATACCGAGCTAAAACATGTATTTAATTTATGTAATATTAACAAGTATATATTAAATGGATAAATTAGATAAGGCGGCCTTATCGCTTATCAGCGATCTCTTCCAGGCTGCCCAAGGAATAGGAAAAAAGGTAAAATTAATGTTACTTTAAATTTACTTTGACACTCATTCTATTAAAAAAAACACGTTTATTTATAACATTCAGTTAATAAAACAAAATAAAAAAATATGGGATTATCCCAAACCAAAAAACAAAATGGCGTCCCTACGAAACACAATTGTGGCACTCAATATAATATTTTACGATCATAAAGCCTTCCGTAGCGAAACTTTACGCAAAACAATGTATGGCATTATTGAACAAATAGTCTATTATTGTTTGTCTGTCTGTGTGCTTTGTATGTGCATCGTAAAAGTTTCTAGCTATTTTTCGATTATTTCGAAAATTTATTTAACAGGAATAAACCGAAAATCATTATCTAAGAACTTTAAAAAATTTCGGACGTATATTTTATTACAATGTTTTATCTTAGGTACTTCATCTACAAATATTATATTTAGGCCTTAGGGAATGTCAAAAAATACATATAGGTACAATTATTGATTTTTAATGAAAGGAAATTGGAAAACAATAAAACAACTTAAATAGATTAAACGTTTATTTAAAAAAAAAATAGCATCATTCACATGACATACTTAATAATAAATACTTACAGTAATAGACTACAGGCCCATGTTGAAAAAATTATGGGTCATTTGAACCACCAGGTGACCTATCTAGAACGATATAAGAGTATAAAATAATAAGGTTCAGCACTATGCCGTCACTTGTAAGCTGTCCACCTGAGTGCAGATGAGAATTCGAAAGTACAGGTAGAGATTTTTTCCCCATCTCCATGATTTTTGTACGGCGTTGCGGAATAATGGATTAAAAGCAGTATTGAAATAGTATGACACAGATGCCGTACAAAATCAAATGACCTTTACCCCGGCAATTGTCGGAAAATAAAAATAAATTCCGACTTTGTGGACCGCCATTTTTGTACGGCATCTGTGTTATAATATAATAATTAATAATTGAAATAAAAGGGATTCGTTTGTTCATTTCCAAATTTCACATTTCTAATTGTTTGTACGGTGTAGATTTTAAAGCTAGGGTTGTCCCATTAGTAGTTAAACAAAGGATACAGTTGGGATTACAGTTGTTTTTGTCTTGAAGATCATAAAATATATCGGTCTATTCGCTTTTGATGTGTAGTGCAAGTAGCCGACTTTCTTTGAGGTATATTACATTACTATCTGTGCCCTGCGGTTTTACCCGCAGTGCTCCACTCCTGTTGGTCTTAGCGTGATCATATATAGATAAATGGGCTATCTAAAAACGAAATAATTTTTCTAATCGGACCGGTATTTGCTGGGATTAGCGCGCTTAAACAAACAAACAAACAAATTCTTCAGCTTTATAATGTTAGTATAGATTATAAAAATAATTGTGATTTTTTGTAAAACATTTACGTGTAAATACGTTTTTTCATTTTTTAACTAAAGCTCATCATCAACATCATATTTAAGCGAATTAATTAAGCTCTACTAGCTGTGCCCCGCGGTTTCACCCTTATTTTCATACCGAGATTAGTTCGTTCACATAATCTAATACTTATGTTATATATTTGAGATTAGCTCGTTCAAACAAACAAATATTTAGTATATTATGTTGGTTGTTAAATAATTAAACACACATATAAATATAAAAATACACAGAGAATCGATCAGTGAAACAGATGTAAACTGCATCTGCCCAAGGGGACACGGGACTTCACAAAACATGAAACAATAGAATAATTTTGAAAGTAATCATAAATTGCTTTCACCGTAACGCTTGTAAACAGTTATTTTTTTAGTATGGCTGTAAAAATATCGGAAACAAAGCTACCCTTTTATGTAACGGGTTGGTTACAATGGTGAAAGTAGATAATAATATGGTTATTGTTTTAAAATTTGTAGAAATTGTATTTTTGTGTGAATCATTCTTTTGAAAGATCGGTTAAATGATTCTTGGAGACAGTTTGAACCAATCCTTTCTTTAATTATGTTATTATTGCATAAATAGTTTTTAACCGGCTTCATAAAAGGGTAAAAATAAATAACTTGTTCCGGTACATAAGTTACATCACGGCCAATTATTGAAGTGAAACTTCTTTATCGGGGTTGGAAAAAAATTTAGTGTAACATTTTTTCGTTACGCGTGACATTTTTCCGTTACGCGCCATCTTTTTCTTATCCCTACTACGCGTGATTCGACGTATTTCTGTAAAGTTGCATATATAGTAAATTATTTTTTGAAAATTAAGCTCATAAAGAAGTTTCACTTCTTATATGTGTACACTAGTACCTACACGCACACATTTTTTTATTATTATCAAAATCGGTTCAGTAGTTTACCTATGAAAGAGTTACAAACATACATATATCCAATAACTTTCGCATTTATAATATATGTACTAGCTTTCCGCCCGCGGCTTCACCCGCGTTTTCAAAGAAAAACCCGTATAGTTCCCGTTTCCGTGGGATTTCCGGGATAAAACCTATCCTATGTGTTAATCCAAGTTACCCTCTATATGTGTGCTAAATTTCATTGTAATCGGTTCAGTAGTATTTGCGTGAAAAACTAACAAACTCACACATACACATCCATCCTCACAAACTTTCGCGTTTATAATATTACTAGCTTTCCACCTGCGGCTTCGCCCGCTTTGTCTAAAACCGAATAAATTATCATACTAAAACCTTCCTCTTGAATCACTCTATCTCTTAAAAAAAACCGCATCATAATCCGTTGCGTAGTTTTAAAGACTTTTAAGCATACATAGGGACATAGGGACAGAGAAAGCGACTTTGTTTTATACTATGCAGTGATTCACAGTTGTTGACTGTATTATTATATGATGTTGTGGGAAAATAAAACAAAGATAAGAGAAGTAGAGTTTATTTAAAAAAGGTGGCTTTATATTCAAAGTAATCTCTTCCAGTCAATTTGGCAGTCGTGTCCATATCGCCAGCCGTTGCAGAGATACCTAGAACAAACAGCCAGACATACATTATAATTTCATATTATACATTAAAATTTTATAAAATCACTAGCGGTCCGCCCGGCGCCCCGGCTGCGCCCGTGGTACATATTTACGTTTTCCGGGATAAAATATAACCTATACGGATTCGGAAGAATCCCTCTAAGTAATGGTAAAAGAAATTTTGAAATCGGTCCAGTAGTTTTTGAGCCTATGAGCCTATTCAATACAAAAATACAAAGATTTCCTCTTTATAATATTAGTATTGATAACTTTGACAATAGAAATCAAATCAATATATTTGTATACAATGTGTAGATTAAAATTATACAAATAAAATAAACACACACAAAGATGTCCAGTTATATTTATATAAACATGACGTTTATCTGTTTGTATGTTGATAGCTCCTCACTTGTAATGCGTTATCGGAACATGTCAAAATAACATGGGTAGATGTGTAGGTTTGAATTTATTACTTTTCTTTTTATTTGATGTTTTGTGTCATATTTGTATAAAAACCGATACAAAGGCATATTTTAGCGAAAGTCTAAATATTTATACCTAGTAATAATTAAAAGACAAAATATGTTTTTAGTTTGTCATAATATTATAAAAACTGCTCTAACGATTTACAAAATCTTTTATAGGTAACTAGCTTTCCGCCCCCGGCTTCGCCCGAGCAGTCAAAGAAAAACCCGCATAGTTCCCGTGGGATTTCCGGGATAAAACCTATCCTATGTCCCGGGGTAAAAAGTAGCCTATGTCCTTTCTCGAGTATCAAAATATCTCCATACCAAATTTCATGCAAATTGGTTCAGTAGTTTAGGCGTGATTGAGTAACAGACAGACAGACAGAGTTACATTCGCATTTATAATATTAGTATGGATATAGAAAGAATGCTAAGCTACTATTTTTGACTACTAAGACACTTCATTTTTCTAAAAAAAAAATGAAGCCTATTAGATATATGTTTTAAAGTATCATTACATACCTACCAATAAACTTCACTTCGGAATAATGTAGCTTTCATATTATGGTTAAAGGATTTTCAAAATTGGTTGAGTAATTTTGGATTTTTCACAAAAAAGTAATCAGACCTTATTAAATTAGTGTTATAATGGAATATTATTATACATATTATTTGTATTAAAATTTAGTAAATAGAATCCATATCTTAATATATATATAAATCTCGTGTCACAATGTTTGTCCTCAATGGACTCCTAAACCACTTAACCGATTATAATAAAATTCGCACACCACGTGCAGTTCGATCCAACTTGAGAGATAGGATAGTTTAAACATGTAGGTACCACGGGCGAAGCCGGGGCGGACCACTAGTCAATATTATAAAGCTAAAGAGTTTGTTTGTGCGCTAATCTCAGGAACCGCATGAGTTCGATTTGAAAAAAAATATTTCAGTGTTAGTCCATTTATGAAGGAAAGCTAGGTTACTGGCTATATAATATCATCACGCTAAGACCAATAGGAGCGGAGCAATAGTTGTAAAACCGCGGGGCACAGCTAGTCTTACATAAAATGTATGAAGTAAAAAGGAAACCTATAACTTATAACTTAATAAAAGATACGGAAGTATAAAAATACACGAAATCCATAGCTTAATTAAGTTATATTTCGTATGTCACTTAATTAGTGACAATACTGTTTCAATGTTACGGATAGAAATGGAGCGTGAGATGTAGAGTGACTATCATTTTGCTATTTTTGGGACGATTTTCATATAAAGATAGAAAGATGGACAAAAAACGAAAAAAGAAAACAATAAATAGTTTTTCTTGACAATTTAAAATTGTTGTTATACCTAGGTGTTTGAGAAACTTAACACTTGGATACATTTAAAAGCTTTCTAAGTTATAAAAATAAACTTCATGACTATCACTATCACTACATAGTATAAAACAAAGTCGCTTTCTCTGTCCCTATGTCCCTATGTATGCTTAAATCTTTAAAACTACGCAACGGATTTTGATGCGGTTTTTTTGTAATAGAACGAGTGATTCATGAGGAAGGTTTTAGTATAAAATTTATTAGGTTTTAGACAAAGCGGGCGAAGCCGCGGGCGGTAAGCTATTAGCTAGTTTACTTGTAAAGAGAACACACATTATTATTATAACCTTCACAGTCACAACGTACATATAAATTGTAATTTACCTTTTGTTAAACTGTATTGCAATCCATACTAATATTATAAATGCGAAAGTAACTCTATCTGTCTGTCTGTTACTCAATCACGCCTTAACTACTGAACCAATTTGCATGAAATTTGGTATAGAGATATTTTGATACCCGAGAAAGGACATAGGCTACCTTTTATTGCGAAATATGTACCACGGGCGAAGCCGGGGCGGACCTCTAGTTTGAAATAATGTGGAAATAAATAAATAATAATCACATACAAAGGCTACTTTTTTTTATATTAATACATTGAGGTATTAATACTTCGTATAGAGAGGACAGATGTAAATTTTTGCCCGAAGTTATTAGTAGCAAGTTGGAAATATAGATAGATGTGTAGTCTTTGAAACGAAGAATTTTTGGTCACTCTATTATAAAATCGCTAACAAAGGGATGCCTTAATTAGATCGGAATAAACTTATTTTGGAAAAATAGTGTCAGTGAGAGAAAAAACGATTTTTCGGAATTCAATTATTTAATTGGGGTTTTTAGTTTTTCGTCTACAATCCGTTTTTCGTTAATTTTATTAAGTTTTTATACTTTCCGCGCGCGGTTTCGCCTGCTTTGTAGAAAACTTAACAAATGATATTATCTATACTAAAACCATCCTCAAGAACAACTCTATTTATAAAAAAAACAACCATTTTTGGGTAATTTTAAAGATGCATACAGACACACAGACGTCGGAAAGCGACTTTGTTATATATACTATACTAGCTTTCCGCCCGCGGCTTCGCCCACTTTGTCTAAAACATAATAAATTACATACAAAACCTTCCTCTTTTGATATCTGCAATAGTTTCGGAATAATCGCTTGTGCACACTTAACGATTACACCCTGTATAGCTTCATTCAGGCAAAAGTGTATTGAAAACTGTCATTACCTACCTATTTTAAATTTAAGGGTTTGATTACACAGATTCTCGCTTTCGCTTTTGGGTCTTCAACTAATTTAAATTAATTTAAAGTTCGAAGCAAGGAAAAAGTTCGATTGCGCATCCTGATCATTTTTTTTCTATTTTTTGAAAATTATTACTTAAATTATTAACAATTACGGAACTATTTTCATTTCATTTCATTTAAATCAGAGCTGTGGTTTAGCCAAAAACGTTATAGACAGACAGACATTCATGTTTATAATATTAGATTTGAACCAATTTATAGTAAGTACCTAATTGTAGACTTTAATTGGTTTATTTCTTCCAAATGTAAGTACCTATTATACAAATAGTATAATATCCTTATATCGCATTTAGAATGTACATAATATATTCAGATTCATTTTAGCATTTTACATGTAAAAAATAAAATAGTAATTTCATATAAAATATGAATTTTTTAAAAGCGTTTAATTTTTGTAGAGTTTATAAAAGCTCTCCTATTTGAATAAACTTATTATAAGTATTCTAATAAATAAAATAATGAATGCAATAAACTATGATAATAACGAAACACATAAAAATGGCGCCATAGGTAAGCACTAAGCATCAAAGAAAAAAAAAGTGCCATAAAACACGTATGCAATATAATTCCTATATTCCATATTATATTATATGTATTACATTAATATTCAAAGAGATTCAATCCTGTTAATACGCATCATATTGTATAGAAACCATAAATATACCGTAAAACGGGGTGAATAAGGACTCAGGGGTGAATAGGGTCAAATCGAGGAATCTAGTTTCGAAGCCACAAAATAAAAAAACAAGAACTTCCAATTGCTACCTTTTTTTTCTTCTAAAAGTAGAATATATTATCTTCTAACTGGCAACACCGAAGCGTTGTGAAGTTAGTAAAAGGTGTCAAAAATCTTCTTTCAAATAAGACTGTAGATGTGAGGTTGCGGTATTGTCCCATAAGTTGACCGTTTTTGGAAATTCAAAGTGTTTTTTTGACAACGTGTGGAGTTAGCCAACGATATAATATCTTTAAGAAGCTACACAAAAAGAGAAAAGTCTAGATTTTACATAGTTTTTGTTTGAAATCGTTTTCTTTAAAACCTCTGGGATTATTTATTTTTCGAGGTGAATAAATACGTTAACGGGGTGACAAGGGACGGCTAAAGTACAAATAGAGTCACCTATACTTGGTAAATAGGGACATATGAAAGATGATTAGGAACGGTAAAGTTTGAATAGGGTCAGGGCTGCTACAACATGAATTGAACATTTTACCGCATTGTTTTGCAGGATTTCACTTTTTATTAAAATAAGGCATTTTCATTTTATTTATTTTAAACTTATATACAAGCATGCGTACAAGGCGAACTAATGAGATGTAATAAGAGATATATACATAGGTACCAACTTGTATGATTTAAAAAACAAGCCTACAAACAAATAATAAAAGTACGTAGTGTGTTTAACTAACATTATATGGGTCTTCGTTGTTTTATACATTTTAATATTTTACTTTTATAGGTTTCTTTATTCTGTGAATTTCTTTACGCTTTTTTTTTCAACTTAAAAAAACCTGGAGGTTCTTTAACTCGACTGTATGTTTTTTATTTGGTTTGTATGTGGCGCTATTACTCCGTCATTATCGTGAATTGATTTTGATTATTTTTTTGTTGTATCATAGGATATAACATCAGAGCAGGCCTCATAATAAATTTTATCAAAATTGGTTCATCATTTTTTTCAGAAAATTGACGAAAAAGATAAACATGTATGCACATTTTTACAGAGATTTTATAATATTATAACGCTAAGTAGCTTTCTGCAAGATATCGAAGTCGATCGGTTTTAACGTTTTTAGCGTACAATAAAAGATTTTGGATTTATTGTATTATTTTTATTTCCAAAAATTTTAAATTTAATGAAGAAAATTTAACTTTTAGCAGACGGTAATTAGTTCTTTTTTTTAAATAGGAAAGAGACAACCCTACTAGTTTTTCCCAAGTTACCCATGTCTCGTTCCAGGTCACCCCACTTCAAGTATGAATAGGGACAGCCTATATTTTTCTTAAAATATCTAAATTTTAACTATTTCTGGGGATATTTTTAACATTTACGAAAAGTATTAACTGCCGGAAACCCTTGGAAAGAGTTATCAATATTACATTCGTCCTACAACATAGATTAATTTCAGTGAAAAGTTCGATTTTGTCCCTTTTCACCCCATTTTACGGTACTGAATAACGCTGGTTATTCACAATTTTACTATCCCATGGAGCCTATTAAAATATTTTCCCCATATTGCATCGTATAGACCTCGTAAAACCTCTATTTGAGCTTGCGAGCTTAAAAGCTTGGTGCCGATGCATTTTTTACTTAAAAGCTGCGTTCAGTTTTTTCAACTTCAACCATTCACAAGGAAATGTTTTTATAGTAAAACATAAATTAAAATGTTAATAAAATAAAAATAGAGCAAACTGTTAAATAAAAATAACCATGTCTAATATAATTAACAACAAAAATACTAAATACTCTACAATTTATAGCGCAGAAACGGTTAAATAAAATTGGGTCCCTCAAAATGACGCTTACGTTGGGCCTCACAAAAAGACTTTCAAAAGTTCGAAGCTTGAACGCAGCTTTGAAGGGGCGGAGTGAGGCGCGCGGGGGAGGGAGTCGCATGCGTACAGCGGGCTGGGGCAGCATTCCATTAGTTCGGCCGACCGCCGCTCGGCGCTACGTCTGCCTACCGTGTCCGCGACGCCCGCTCCATACAAAGAACGCCTCAGTATTGTAAAAAATCTGTGATGTATTGATTAATTCCAACGTTTTTCAAACACAAAAAGCATCCCTGTACAAAATCGGACGCGTTTCGGTCGTAACAATAACAGTTTCAGTGATTATTTTGTGCTTTCGAAGGGGCCACGTCCCATGAAATTCCACATTTATCGACGGATAGAATCTTGTGTGTGGGGCGAACATGGTGGACAACACAGTGATGAGTGAAAACTTTTATGTTGTGTTATAAAACGGATGGTTTTATGAACGTGATTATAAATAAAGTTCGTATCTAAATATGGATCGGTATGTGGAGAGTGCGTAGATAGAAGTGCCTACCTGTGTTTGGATATGCGAGTGTAATTTACCGAGTTCAGAATGGTGGCGTACGGTTACTTTGGTTTGCGGCAGACGCCTTGGACACTGTTAGTCCTAATTTTCATCATCGAAAGCGTCATGGGGAACTACGCTAAGTCCTTTTACATACACTGGAACACAACCAACAGTATATTCAGAATAGACAACACCGACCACGTATTCGACTTGAATAAAGGCAATGCACAGTTCGAATACGACCAAGTGAATATAATATGTCCAGTGTACGCTCCAGGCACGTATGAGGAAGACACGGAAAAGTACATAATATACAACGTTAGTAAAGAGGAATATGACTCGTGTAGGATAACGAATCCAAACCCTCGCATAATAGCGATATGCGACAAGCCGCACAAATTGATGTTTTTCACGATAACATTCAGACCGTTCACGCCTCAGCCGGGCGGGCTGGAGTTCTTGCCCGGGAAGGACTATTACTTCATATCGACGTCCAGCAAGGACGACCTGCACCGGCGCATCGGCGGCCGGTGCCTCAGCCACAACATGAAGCTGGTGTTCCGCGTGTGCTGCAAGCCGGAGGAGCAGTCGCCGGTGCCGCCGGTGCAGCAGACGCCCCCACCGCCGCCGCCGCCGCCCACGTTCCCGCCCGTCACGACCACGACCACGACCGCGAAGCCGGTCACGAAGAAGACGCACAAGTACGATAAGAGCCCCAACGAGGTCGTGAAGAGCGAGGAGCTGTCGTACTCGCGCGGCGCGGCTCTTGCCTCGTCGCTGGCTCTGGCCCTCGCCGCCACGGCCGTGCTGGCCCCCCTGGCTCGGTGAATGTGCCTCCGGGCGGGCTCGCGACCACGCCACGAAGCGAAGCCCGCGGACTCACAGACGTTACAATACCTGCGACCGGACTCTCTAGTCTATGCGTGAATGTGAACTGTGAATTGTGAACGAAATAAGGATTTCGATTTAGTAAGTAGAGTGGTGCCGAAATGTTGGACTGATGCTATATATTTCCTAGTTGTCTCAAAAAGTTCCATGACAAATTTTTCTCTTAGTTTAAGGGACTGTGCGCCTAATTTTTACTATTAACGTCGGGCCTATAAAGTAATCGAACTAAATCTTAGCAGTTACTGCTATATTGTAGTTGCAACGTAAATATACATACATATATATAAATATTAAAAAGTTACATGTATGATAATGGTAATATAGGTTTCTTAAACCGTTAGGAATTAAATTTTTTATATTTTCACTAATGCAATGAAGGATATTTGGATAAGAAATAGAAATCGATAACTGTTAGGGGAAGATATAATTTAGAGGGTGTTAGGTTTTAATTTAGTTGAAAAGACAATTTTTTTTTTCTCTATATTTTTTTTCCATAAGACCTAACGCTTAGAATTTATTTATACGAAAATTTCGGACAAGAAAAACTTGTCTCGACGCACTGTGATTTTTGGTTTTATTTAGGATGTAATTTTTCGTCTATGCTTTTTTATGTGATATCTAACTAATGTATTTAAAAAAGTGCATTTCACCTCAATTTCTCTCGACTGATTTGTAAGCTTTTTTTATTAATTTTATGCGAGCCATTTTTGAATCTTTTTTTTTAATCACACCTAATGACGCTTAGTCATCGAATACTCAATCTTTTTTGAGATAATAATATACTTTATGGCGATTTAAGTAAAAACTTTGCCTCAATAGTCTAATTACCATCTTTTTTCTTACATCGTTTGTCTGTGTGACGATATTTACTATGTCCAAATGAATAAGTACGTAACGATCATACCTATTATAAAAAAGAAAAAAAAAATAACGCCCAGACTGTGATGTGCCAGTGCTCTATCAGCGAAAAAAAAGTTATGATCCCTAAAGTGGCACAGATTATAAACTAATGTTGCCAGTTAGAATAATTCGATTGGAAACAAGTAAAAATCATTTCACAGACGATAAAAGCACATGCGTGCCATCGTACATTTATGAAATAGTCAAAATAGTCAAGTAGTTGAAATAGACCGGTTTTCAGTTAGACATATGCATTTAGTGACAGTCTATATTTTTAAATAGTACTTAAGGTTCAACATTTGAGTTTCATATTGTATTTAACTGCACAGAAAACCAATTTACTCGAGTAATCGCCTTAGAAGATAACATTGTCGTAATACCTACGATGCATAAACATAAAGTTGCTTAGTTATATTAAAACGCATTATACATGGTAATATGGAAATCCTCTTAAATGTTGAAATACTACCCGTTTTCATAAAGCAATACCGGTTAAAATGTCTGGAATGAATTTTATACAGCATTAACAATCTTTATGGAAATCGTATTATCATCATTTAACAACCATAAAATGTAACTATAATGCGTATTTATTCTACACAATTTCAAATAAAAAAAAAAACAATTGACAATCAAAAAGTCTACGTCATTCAAAATGAGAAAAAAAATCAGCGCATAACGTTTTAAAAAAGTCAAATGACATATTTTAAGATGTCAACGTCACAATTACAAATTAAAAAAAAAGAGCGAACGTTTTTTAAATGCGAAATTAATCTTGTTTACGAATTAGCAGTATAATTATAACAAAGTAGAGTAAATGAGCGATACACATGAGTAATTGTGTAGTCTGTAGTGCATTGTTGCAAATCGTTGAATGAACACATGTTCATAACGCATCTTGCTATTAATTAGGTCGACTTAATCATAATGATGTCATACAAATGTCAATTGCAATGCGGTTTCATTGAATAATATATAATACCATAGTATAAAGTATACAGTATGACCAAGCCGCAAGATGATAGCTTTCCGCCCGCGGCTTCGCTCTCGTTGTCTAAATTTTAAACCGTCTTACAAAAATAAATATGGTTTTTAACAATTAACACAGACTATAAAGTCATGGTTTAACTTTAGTACAGAGGTTTAAACTTGTCCTTATCTATGATCTATGGTTTTACGCTAAAACATGTTTTGTAATAAGAATTAGACCATGGTTATAACGTTTTTAGTAAACCCGATTTTAGTAAGTCCGTGTTTTGTCATAAGACGTAAATTGTAAAAACGTTCTTCGAGAACGTCTCCATCTATTGAACAAAAGAGAATCGATTGCGTCGTTTTTAAGATACATAGGGACAAACAGCGTGAAGCGACTCTGTTTTATACTATTTAGTGATATGTAATAATAAACAAGATTGACGTTTGGGCATAGACATGTAGAGTGACATGGATAGCTAATGCATTGTTTTCTAAACATTTAAAAATACATTTTATTTCTTACGCCTATTAGCGTCAGGTCGGCCTCGCCATATGCTGAGTGCGTCTATTTTTATCTTAACTTTATTATGCCTAAGAGTTCGTTTACAAAAGTTATTTTTTTCAACCGACTTACAAAACGGGTGAACGGATTTTGATGAATTGAAATCAATATTTTTATGCTTCCCGAGTGTCCGTGTGTCTCATATATAAATTTGGTCTAATTCTGACAATTTTTAAATTTTAATGCGGCTTGGTTTTTTGTTAACAATATTATATTTATAAGCGATTTGACTGTTATTACATAGCTTTGAAATTAAAAACGAAAACTCGTAGATATGGCCAACATACAGAATCGAAATATTATAGTTTGTAATGCAACTGAATGATCAGTAAATGCATATCAAATGAAATTCGATTTGCCATGTTGGTAGAATTGGTTCTCAGAAGGGATACAACAACGGTTCATTCTAAGAAAAGCATTGTCAATAAGTATTAGCACCTGCAAAACTGCTTAGTTGTAAAAAAAAACAAAAAAAATGGTCGATCGAATGTAGATTTGGTTTTAGTAAAGAAAAAGCGAATTTCCATACCAATATAAATGAAATATGTTTAGAAATTGATTTGAGAAACATCAATAAACATATTAACTACTTTAAACCAGTTTAAAGTGTGATTTGTTAATTTATTCATGCTAACTCTTACTAGGTTCAATAAGTAACTATTATAAAAGTTATATGAAAAATAATTATGAATCATTTCGTACCTAAATAACCATAGGTATATTTTTTTAAAGGCAATATAATTCAACCAAAATCTCAACTAAATAATCTAATATTGACAATGCCTTCAAATATCTAAACACCTTTCTCACATAAAATCGACAAAAAAATAAGCGTAACGAATAGCCCATCTAATATAAAAGAAACGCACTAAAAGAGATTTTAATTAATGATCCAAAACAAAGAATGGCAACCTTGAATTCAAAACAAGACAATAAAACGTTGAAAATTATTATACCAGCGGCCATCGCTTTAAAACTTACGTTTAAAAGTGTTCGAATGACATCAAAGAATTTCACATTAGATTAATCGATGACAACATATCACTTGGTTATTTTTAATAATACGCTTCTAAGAAATAAAAACGGTTTTCGTAATGGATTCGGATTTTTTGACACTGGCAACTTTGTTCGCTGTCATATTACGAAAAAAAAACGAAACATAAAAAACAATTTAATTATCTATGATTGATTTCATTCGATATTTTACCGCCTTTTTACATAATTTTTTTAAATGACATTTCAAAAACGTTCCACGATTCGTTTTTTTTTCTTTGGACCATAGAGTTAGAGTTTGAATTAGAAATTAATGGAATTTAAAGCCATGACAGTAATTTAACATAAATTATTAGTTTGCCTGTAATTCCATGAAACGGTTTATTATTTTAATATTTAATTTAATTCGATTTGGATAAACGAAGCGAATTACCATCAAATTGTCTCTGATAGTTGGATAATTTTGAACAAAGAGGTTGCTGTTAATAATTTATAGGTCGATTATCCTTTCATTATTAGATACTAGCGGTCCGCCCCGGCTTCGCCCGTGGTACATATTTCGCAATAAAAAGTAGCCTATGTCCTTTCTCGGGTATCAAAATATCTCCATACCAAATTTCATGCAAATTGGTTCAGTAGTTTAGGCGTGATTGAGTAACAGACAGACAGACAGAGTTACTTTCGCATTTATAATATTAGTATGGATTTCTCAAATTGTTCTTGTTTATTTTATTGTTCCTACTGAGACAAAATATTAATATGTACATAATAGAGCAAGTGCAAAAGTATTAAAATTAAAAAAAAAAGTCCCAAAAAGGTTTTATTTCAAAGAGCCTTTGACAACTACTGGTAACATTTTTAAACAATAGTTACACAGATTATGCAAACATTTAAAAGAAGGATTAAGATTTTAAAGTTTCTTGTATTTCTTTTAATTAATGACAATATAGATGTAACAGATTAGACAAATGCCACAGATAATAGCTAAGCCTTTACTTTTGAGGTAACTGATTGTTAAAAGATACGCAAATATGTTTTTCTTAGACCTGTTAAAAAAATGTTTTTATTACATACGTAATACAAATGGCTGTCCAGTTTTGTTTAAAATACAAAAAAAGCAATAATACGTTAATGTTTTTTTGCCTTGTTTTGAATTTTTAAGCATGAAAATATACGTAAAAGTTTTACTCGTAAACTAACTCTTCCAAGTAGGTATTCGTAGTTAGATCTACGCATTTAATACTGTCTGCAATTCGCTAGATAGTTGAAACTTAGTATCTAATGCAACGGTATAACAAAGATTGTTTCTTTGTCTTTTCTTTTAAGCATTATGGAACAACTTTCTATTGATGATAATCTTAGAAAACTGACGAAATAAGAATCTTCGTATCCAGGATGGTTAAAAGAGTAGATTTTCATTTAAAATAAGGACTGTTAAATGGCGTTTAATACTTTATATCATACTAGCGGTCCGCCCCGGCTTCGCCTGTGGTACATATTTACGTTTTCTCTCCATAAGAACCATCCTCGTACTTCAAGGAATATAATAAAAAAAGAATTATCGAAATCGGTCCAGCCGTTCACACGTGATGCCGTGACAACGCGAAACGGGTTTCATTTTTTTATATAATATAGGTATAGAAAATTTTAGCCGATTATAAGGTTAAGATTTTCTGCACTAAATTATGGACGTATTTTGATATTAAATAGTTATTTAACATGTGTTATTTTTGATGAATTTAGACGGATTCACGAACGATTTAATAATAACATAAGTTTCTATTAGCCCAGTATGTCTATTCACAAAAAAGCGGTAGTAGCAAAAAGCCTCGATCTGAGAAACCGTATTGTACACGGAATAAAAGATCCTTTTATCTAGAAGGTGAATATACCCATATATATGGTGAAGGTGAATGCATAAAGTTAAGTTTTGGATGTTACTAATGTATTGTAATACAAAGTCTTAGATTTTTTTGTATTTGCCACCTTTTTCCGTAAGTATACCACCGTACAGGGTAAATTTGTTTGCCCTGATTGGGGGGTAATTTTTAAATCTAATATTTCATTGGTACCTACTCTATGCTCTGGCAAGTCTTGAAAGTATAATTCGCTTCAAAAGCTGTAAGGATATGACTTCTTCGAGTTGCATTACGTGATACAAGTTGTATACGTCACTTTAAGTTACAAGGATATTTTGGCTCTTTGCGACATTCAGAGCAAGTTGCCGTTATTAATGCAATCATAAACGAATTGCATTTGAGCCTAATTACACCAGCTTTGAATCTGCTGCCTTTTAACAGAGATGTACTGGGCAGAATCCTGCCTAAATTTGGGGGTATATCGATCTACCATCTATACTAAGTTTTAGAACTAAATCGGAGTATATTACCCATATAGTTGGGGAAACTACGACACGATACGAGTCGTTTTTAATTTCAAAGCTAAACAAATGCAATATGAAACTCAAATGCAACAATTTCATGGTAATCACTCACCTTAGTTTCGGTTAGTTGTGCTGTGTACTTAGTATATTATATATATATAATTATTTTGACCTCGATTTTCGTCAGTCCGTAGGTATAATTTTTATAAAAGTTGGGCTTTATCCAAGGCACAGTGCAAGAATGGATGAATTATGGCGTCTGTATATCAAATGTGACACGTTAAAATGTTTCTGACGGGGTTTTTACGTTTTTTTAAATGTGGGTTTAATTCTTTTAATGTGGTACCAGATTTTTTTTGGTAATTATGCTGAATTGAATGCAAAGACTTGTTTATGTTGGATTTTTGGTTCATTGATGTAATTTTATGTTGATGATTAAAGAATGTAACGTGTTCACTGTTCAGGTAATAATCGTATTCGGTATCAGTTTAAGTATTCTATTATAAACATATTTATTTTTATTTATTTCGTTATTTCAGGCAACAAATGTTGTTACAGTTAAAGGTATATATAACTTAGAACTACGGCCCATATGAACTTAAAACTATCTAAATTATAAACATAAAAATAGAGCACAGGAGCACAGTAGAGTAGGTGGCTAAAGTTATTGCAATTTGCAACTTATTTTTGCCACGAAATCCTTAATTTCATACTTTTTCATTGTTCTCCTAATCTATTGAAAGGAATAAGTAGCTTGTTTGCTATGTTATTTCAAATCATGATCGTATGTCGAAAATTCAACCATACTGGTTCATTAGTTAGATAAATCACTTTAAAAATTGGCACCACTATTTAAACAAACTAAAAGTTCGAGAGCGCTAATAAATTCCTATTAAAAAGTATATCAAATGGAATAAACGAACCAGAATGAGGTCTATTGAATAATTTATGGGTCAAACGTTTGGTATGATTTAAATCAGAGATCTACTTTGTATATTAATGCAATAGTAGGGGAGGCCAAGAGGGAATTTTGGGATATTTTGAGCCCGTCAGATTAATATAGGGAACGGTCCCTATCCTAAAGATGACTACCTCCAGCCAGTATGAGTAGTAAATATTGGTAGGTGCGCTCAGGAGACTTGCCGGAATTTTTTAAATTCCACCATTTCCTAAGGTTGCGCTCAAATCGTCAGGCGAAATACGCTTCCCCACAGCTAAAAGTGGAAACATTATAGGACCTTTTCAATCGCTATCGTCTACTCTACCAATTCTAATACATATCCGATCTAGTAAATCCACATTTAGCATCGTGGGCTCCCCGACTACAAGTAGCAATCAATTTACATTGTTGATTTGTAGCACACAGTATTGTGTTACAAGTATATGCGGTAAAATTAATTGTGATTGTGGCCAATCAGTGCTGTTTCATACGCATATTTGATATTATAATATGTCATGGTCCAGGTTATAGTTACTACATCTAAATAAAACTTAAATTTAAAGACACATAATAATGTAAAGCTGAAGAGTTTTGTTTGAAATCGCTTATCTCGGGAACTACTGGACAGATTTCTAATTCTTTCACCATATGATCCCTGCTATGGGCTATTGGTATATGTTCAAGGGAAAAAGCCAGGATAGAGTGCTTGAGGAATACCTACTTGTTTTAAATTGGACTAATTTTTTTGAGTTAAATCGTAATAACAAACAGTCAAATATTTCCTATTTGATGACAAGCTTTTAAGATATTGAAGCGTGATTTTGATCGATATCAAGAAATTATTTAAACATGTTTAATGTCTATATGTATTCATTTAAAAAGGAATCGTTTGAATTCATTTTAATTCGCATATTATGCCATTCGCATAAAATTTGGAGAATAACTGACAAATTCGTAATGAGTGAAACATTCCTACTTAGATTACAAAATAAAAGACAGATGGAGCGTTGCCGAACTAAACCGAATGATTTATCGTCATTTTCAATAAAGCTATGTGTGCTGTCATTTCGCCGCTGCACTGTACGTACACGGTGCTTCTGTATGCGTGTAATGTTACCAGATATTGAAAAATTTCCCAAATTTTTCCCCGACTACGAAAAAAAGAGGGTTATGTTTTTCGAGTTTATGTATGTACCTATGTATAATATTTCCTGCAGTATAAACCGTTGGACCGATTTTGAGTTGTGAGGTTTCATTGCAATCATCTGAATTATTATGTTAGTGGCGGTAGTGACGTAGGCTATATACATAAATTAGCAGTCAAGTTTTAATTTTTATTTTAATATAATTTCGGGTTTATGATATATTTTTTTTATAATATTGTAAAAATTCTTTTATTACATAAAGTACCTGCCTACTAAAGTTATATATATGGACAAAATAGTTGTATTCAATTTTTAATTAAATAAATTACATAAAAAAAAGTTTAAATATTAACTATAATAATTATATTATTTTTTATTTTTCAAAATATATGAATGCGAATAGCGGTAGTTTTTAGTCGAGAATACGGGACATTTTATTTTCATCATATCCATCATAGAGTTCACATAAATTAAATCGCTAGCGAAAACGACTATGACGTTTTTAAGCTTTATAAAAGTAACAAAATAATGTATTATGCTAATTAAAATAATTTAATAATGATCATGAACCTTTAGTGCACTATAAAAATAATCACATTCACGATCGAAAAATCCAACAGCCCTGAAGATCTTTTAACCATTTTACCGTTTTACCAGTAAAAATGGCAAATTCATTTTCAAAATACTGGCAACATACGTTGAAGTTTTGTATTCCTTCATATCTGTAAAATTATTATTTGTATAAAGAAATAAATCAGCCAAATAATCTACAGAAAACCTGTGAAACGATGTTTTATCTTTTTTTTTGTTTTCGGGAACAAATTTTACAGCGTTTTATTATCACAAGACAGCATTTTTTTACTAAAATTGCAAACCCTTTTTGACGTATTGCATGACACTATATGCGCTATAGCACTGGTGCAGCGACGTATTTGCTTTTGATTTCGTATTTTCTTTGACAAGGGCGACGGGCGGTTGTCATGCTCCATCTGTATTTTATTTTGTAATCTAAGCATTCCTATTACTAAGATTTGATTATAAGTCTTAACTTGAATAGCACTAATATAAAGCTGGCCACTAATCACCCGATTATGATTTGAACACGTTACATTATTACTATTACCTAATGCTATTTAATAATCTGTGATTATACTGATTATTATACGGATAATAGCTTATCACAGATTATCAAATAGTATTTATTTATTTTATATATTTTCATGACAAACGTATGTAGGTAGAAAGCACTGTTTTGTCTCTTCCTTTACGTTATTTAATATGAGAAGAATAAAATATATTTCTGCATACATCTACATATAAACGTAGTCTTTGTATTGTCCGTTTTAAAAATATATAGGTTTTTAAACGTAAAAATTGAAATACATATTATGAAATAAAAAAATAAACTAAAATATAAATTGTACCAATAATGCACTGTGCCTAGCCAAGCCCAATTATAATTGATAATAATTAAGAGAAATTTTCATTCACACTACGATAATATAGTTAAAAAAGTTAGTGATAATCGTTGAAGTGAGACAAGGTAGCTTATATATTCAAAAGGTGCCAGATTTATCAATTTTTTAATAAGTTTCAATGTACCAAACAAGGTTCAAAAACACATTCAAATGAGAATCTTATAGTAAGGGGATAGAGTCGATTTTGCTTTCACACGAGTGTTAAAAAAAAACGGATTTAAAACACGTTTATTTTCATAGAGCGAGGGTGATCATTGGAAGATTACGTTCGCTGTAAATGATGATAGAATTATGAATAAAGCGTGTTTTAATTCCGTTAAAAAACTAAATTTCTAATGGGATAGAGCTGTTTATTATTTCAACTTGGATTTAAATTAAAAAGAGGGATATCATACTAATTTGGAAAGCTAAATTTCTCTATAGATTTTCGTATAAAATAATGTTTTTCGATATATTATGAACAAAAAAGGGTTTGTTAGTCAAATCGTTGGAATATAGAGCTAGGAGCTCTTTTTGTAAAATGTAGGTAGTTAAATATTAATTGTATTGGAATTCTGTTCTTTATACTAACACGAGAGTCAAGTCAGTTTTTCACTAGCAAGTTATTTAAAAAATTTAGGTTTCAAAGAGTCCTGAGAGATTTTTTTAATGTGCGATTTCTGTAAAATCTATCGAATCTGAAAACTATTTTTTTCTCTATTATTTCAATTTTAAATCAACAAGTTAAAAAGGTTAACTTCAAAACAGTTGTTTTTGTGTGATAACTGAACATACATACACATTTTTTATAACAATGATGAGTCATGGGTTTAAAAATTCTTAGCCAAGATCTGATAAAATATTTTATTGTTTTTTATTGTGGTTCATTTTGCTTTTAAATATGTTTTGTGGTTTATAACTTATCGCATCACATCAATAAAAATAAATATATAATTGAAGACTGTAGTAATGTCGAAATAAATAGTTTCTTATTAAATTTGTATGAAGTAGATACCCAATGGTTACTTATCAAAATAATAACCATATAATAATAATAAAAGAGCGTATGTGCTGAGTATACGTGTCAGAAGTGAAGATTCAAAGATAACAAAATCGTCGCCTTAATCCATGACGTGACGGTATTGTCATAACGCGACTTTGAACTTTTACTCTCAACGCGCCTAAAGAAGTTTCACTTCAAATAAAATGTCTGTGTATGTTTCGGTTACACTCAAAAACGACTGGACAGTTTTTACGCGATTTTCACTTGATGATAGCTCATGTTTTTGGAAGTAAATTTTGTTACTTCCATTTTGAAAATAGTTAAGCTTAGATCTTTCGTGCGTTCGAAAAGATTCTATGCAATGTTCTAATACTGAACAACACTGAATAAAAGTTTTCGTTTACACTAAAAGATCACGAAAGAACGCTCTTGCTCTAGCTCTATGTTCGTTTGATGTAAATGCACGGTCATATATACATGCGTCACCTCTTGACTTGATGTACCAAATTGGATGTGATTTTTGTTGTTTGGTAGCTGATGAACCTTATTCAAAATGTTGATGAATCATTTTGTTGCTCAGTGGGGGTTGTATCGTTTTTTATATAGAATGAATGAAATTATTTTATTTTTAATTTTAAATTATTTATTTGTTTAGGATTTTATGTTTCGTCCATTTTTTGAGAGCAGTGAACCTTTGTGGTCGTTGAAAACATTATATTTACCACCAATAAGTTATAGTAAGTAATTCCCATATATTTTTATGAAAAACAGTACAGCAGTTTAATATAATAAGAGCTGTTTATCTTAATCAGAATGTATCGTAATTTTGTGCTTAACCTTTTTAGGCTTAGCCGTTTCGGTTGTCGTCGGATCACAGCTTTATTCTATCTTATTATATGTTAGAAGATAATATTAATTTAAAATGTTCGCTCCTTTGAAAATTAAAATTTGTTTGGAAACTTCGTTAAATTAAGGAATATAATACATAAATAATTTGTTACAAAAGTTTTAATTGGAAATGGATACCGATCTTTAAAATATCAATATTTTCACATATAGCCTCAGTGATTGAAATCTATATATAATACTGAAACTTATAGACTACAGGCCCATGTTGAAAAAATTATGGGTCATTTGAACCACCAGGTGACCTATCTAGAACGATATAAGAGTATAAAATAATAAGATTCAGCACTATGACGTCACTTGTAAGCTGTCCAACTGAATGCAGATGAGAATTCGAAAGTACAGGTAGAGATTTTTTGCACTTATCTCCATGATTTGTATGGGCCTGCAGCCTGTAGTCTATTACTGGATCAAAAAGTGTTTCAATAATAATCAAATACATATTTTCAAAATGCTTTTTGTAAGTTTCTATACATTACCTATTACTTAATGACCGCCTCCTTGGTACAGTGGTTGACGCGTGAGCGTAACACCGAGGGGTCCTGGGTTCGATTCCCGGTGGAGACGAAGAAAAAAAATGTCTCGGTCTGGCAGGACACAGAAGGCTGATCACCTACTTGTCCCTAAAGAAAATCGATCAGTGAAACAGATGTATAATGCATCTGCCCCTTACCCCACTAGGGGACATGGGACTTCACTATGTACTTGATAGATAAAGTCTCAAAAATTTTAAAGAAGCGCAAATTTTATCACAAATTCTCAAACTCTAATACTACTCTATCACTTATTTTCAAATCAACTTTAAATAAATTAACATAAAACATAATATTTAGCCGAGAGTCGTTAAAACATTTTTTTTACAAATAAAATTAATTTATTAATTAAAATTATTTTTTTTTTACAATAACACCATATTTCCACATTAAAACAAGAATAAAATACTTAAAACATAATAATAGACTACAGCATTAATTATATAGTATCGATTGACAAAAAAACGTTGTAAGCAAAAAACAATTTATCGATGTTAACGCCTCCGATTTTTAATCGATATACCGTGTTTTAATTATTCAAAATTATTCGGCCTTGTAATTTATACGAGTTTTTGTTAGTCAAAGAATGGTTAAATTTAGGGTACATTCCTACTCAAGGTAATTGCAATTGTACCTAACTATTTATTTAGAAAATATGCTTAGGGTACATCACTACAAAAAATATATTTAACACGCTTTTATTGGCTTCATCTGTATGTTTGTATGTAACCGACTCTAGACTCTAGACTCTAGATCTAGAGAAATAATCGATTTAGACCCACTTTAAACGGACAGATTTAATTCAAACTTTGTACACTTATCAAGGGTCGGTGACAATACAATACTTGCTTAAGTTTAAGCGTGTTTTTTTGTATTACTTGTATTAATTCGATCTATAACGGCCATACAAGGTTCACTGCTCTATCTAAAATTCAACATTGGTGCTAACGACTAAAGTTACTACGAAAAATGTTTATTTTAACTTTGTGTTTTTGTGTGCTCCACACGCACACAAATACAACTCTAATATCCCTATTTTACGAGACTGAAATGGAAATTCTTGTACTTAATTTTTAATATAGTATTATAAAAGCTACCTCTTTACTGTTTAAAAGTATTTTTGTATTAACGTAAGATGGCGCCTTGTCTCACTGCGCGGTTCGTTTTATCCTAAAATGGCGGATGCCATGTCCTAAAACAATTGTTGATTGGAGAAAAAAAATAATAGTTTAGCGAGTTTAAGGATATTTTGCGATTCTCTATACGTTGCTGTTAGCGGCGGCCATATTTTGTGGTTTCGATAGGAGCAGAGGGGGGAGGGGGGGGTGGTTATATTTTTTTCTTATTTTCTTCGCGGGTAGTTCAGGTTTTGAATAATTTGTGTACAGATTGTGTATATATATGTGCGTATGTCTTTGGTAAAATATAAATTGTATTTGGATGATTTGTTTGGGAATGTGCTGTGTCAGAATATGGCATACTTTTTGACAGTGCAATAGTAAATTTTGCTCTTTTCGTAATATAGGTTTTGTCGCATACGTAAAATAATATTTCTTTGTTTAATCCAATGGTTGTGTACTGCCTTTGAGAATTATTTAGATTCATTGAAAATGTAGAGAAATATTATTTTTCGTAAACAAAAACTCTATATTACGAAGGAATGGTTAATTTTGACAAAAAGTAATGGTAAAGACACTTGTTTGGTTTTACCTAAAAAAACAATGTTCTAGGGCGTTTTCAAAAGGTTTTAAGACGAAAGTTCTTTAAATATTGCACGATTCAAAACTATGGACCAACTTCATGTTACAAAAGCTGAACAAATAGCCTAGCCTTGTATAAATATATAGTCTATGATTAACAAGAACAGAACATTAAAATGATTGAATTTATTCGAAAATTTGGTAAATTGTCGCCATTTTTTGACGTGACAACGTCTAATAATTGGATAGAGCCGCCTGCACGCACGAAAAAAAATGACTCATGCGGCGTTACCTCGCTCTGAGGCGTTCCATGTAAGTGCGAGCGAGAGCGCAGAACGAACGACAGAGAAGCACAATCGGACGTTGTCACGTTCAACTATCGTCAGTTAACCGACTTTACAGACAACCAATTTTTATTTAAGGTATAACTTATGGAAATCAGTGAAGTGATACAGAATAAAAAATGTTGAAAAATATATGAAAATTCCGATTATATGTCATCCAAACATTCAATACAAGTAAAATTGTAAAAGTATATGTTTGTAAAAATTGTATGAAATTGTAATATTCGATATTAAAATAAGATAACACGTTGAAGTGTCAAGAAATTAATTTTAACATTGATGATGATTTTCTGTTAAAATATATTGATTGTATTATAAATTGTATTTATGTGAAATTGTATTCGTATACTTATTGCCTATTGTCAAAAATATTCTGTACTGTCCCGTTGTATAATTTTTTAGGGCTAGCGCGCAAGAGCAACTTTTGTCTCCGCAACTATTTTGTCTCTCCCATCAACTCTATGGGAAGTTGCGTCGCTACGTGCGCGCACTTTATTACTAGCCCATAGAGTTGATGGGAGAGACAAAATAGTTGCGGAGACAAAAGTTGCTCTTGCGCGCTAGGTTTGAAACTACTTTTACTCACAATTTACTACTTGGGACCGTATTATGACTTCTAATTTCCAGACAGATTACGCCGTGAATTGAACTGATTGGCAAATTCATATTATGATCGCAATAACCAGCCATGGTTAATTATGGTATTACATGAATCTGCCAGTCAGTTCAATTCACGGCGTAAACTGACTGGGAAAAGAGGTCATAATATTTCCCCTGCTGCTTAATATTCTGCGTATTCTACCTGAATAGGCTTAGGAGTTGCATTTGTGATTTCAATGAACCAACAAAATTGATTTATACATATTATAAAAACGGGACAGTATAAGTTCATTTGTATTTTAATGATCAAATTGTATTTTTATAACTTTCGAAACAATAGTTAAAATTTAACGGCGTTTCTACAAAACTGTGGTTGGTTAAACACCTGTTTAACTGAATGTTAACAGGTGGTAACATACAGTTAAACAGTAAATGTTATAAATTTATTTTACAATATGGTATGATTTTGTAGAAATGCTGAAATTAAAACTGTTAACTTTTTCAAAATATTAAACAATAATTTCCATGTTATTTAACTTATTGTCACGAAATTAAGTATTATTTGAGAATGTTAATTATAAATTTTAAATTGATATTAAAGTCACTTACTAACATAGAGTAAATAAGGCAGAAAAATAAACTCTTATATCGGTTTAACATACGTTTAAGTTTGCACAGAATGGCTTAATCTGCTGTTTAAAATGTAAAAACATTTGAATGAACTTTTGACTAGACTATGTTAACGGTCGTTTAAAATACTTTCATTAAATGTAAACGGCTGTTAAACTACAGAAATAAGACATTGTAATTATAATATTATATTAGCCATAAAAACTACTGCCATTTACTATTGAAGAATTGTCATAAGACGTTTAAAAATATAATATCAGGATTGTCAGTTTAAAAATAAGTTAACAGTCGTTTAAGTTGATTTTCAAGGAAAATGTATAACTACCCCCCAAAGTTTTGATGACAAATCGCAATACATATATTAATTTTAATAAATAAATGCCGGCCAATAAATTTATCTGCTCCTATACGCGTAATAGATAAATTAAAATAAAAAAAATTGTTATCGTTTTGGTAAGATGTAAAAATAGGTTGGATAATGTGAAGTAACTGTATTCTAAGTGCTGTATATATGTTGTTAAGAGTAGACCCTGTAGGTATGTATTTATTTTTACGATTTCTGGGCCTTTGTTGAAATCCAAAGTTTTTTAATTTATTTTTCGACCAATAAATGTTGGAGAGAAATATATGCTGTTTTTTTTCTTTACTGTATTCTATTGTGTTGTTAGAGCAACTATCTACAAAATTCCAAAGTTATTGAAAAATCACGACCACTTACAAATCTCCTATACCTTACTATCCTTCGAAATCCCTTCAATTCAATACCTCACTTAGGTATTGAAAAGTAAATTTTGAACACTCCAAGTAGAATTTGGAGTGAAAAACTTCATTTTATGACGGTTCATATTGTTCATATTATATTTATATAAACAAACTAGCGGTCCGCCCCGGCTTCGCCCGTGGTACATATTTACGTTTTCTCTACATAAAAACCATCTTCGTACTTCAAGGAATATAATAAAAAAAGAATTATCGAAATCGGTTCAGCCGTTCTCGAGTTATGCGCTTACCAACACATTTTGCGATTCATTTTTATATATAAGACTAGCGGTCCGCCCCGGCTTCGCCCGTGGTACATGTTTACGTTTTCTCTACATAAGAACCATCCTCGTACTTCAAGGAATATAATAAAAAAAGAATTATCGAAATCGGTTGAGCCGTTCTCGAGTTATGCGCTTACCAACACATTTTGCGATTCATTTTTATATATAAGATTTACACTTAGTAAATTAACACTTAGTCTCTCACACTAAAACTTGGTCTATTTGAGACTAAGCATAAGCTTAGCAATAGGATGATGATTCCAATGATATCTTATCCATTTAGATGCAGCAGTTTTGCAGTTATATTAGATCCAATAAACTTACATACATCAACATTGAAGAAATTGTAGAAAAAAACTGTAGAAATTCGTCTTAATAAAAACTACCTGAGTATCTCTACCTGAATGGCTTAGTCATGTATCCAAAAATATTATATCCTATATTAATATTATATCCTACAATTGACATGTTGATATATAAATCTATACTAATATTGTAAAGCTAATGAGTTTGTTTGTTGGTTTGTTTGAACGCTCTGATTTGAAAAATTATTTCGGTGTTAGATAGCCCATTTATCGAGGAAGGCTTATAGGCTATACATTATATTATGCTAAGCCCAACAGGAGCGGAACAACGCGGGCGAAACCCAGGGCCGTCTTAGACACTGCCGGGGCCCTTGGGCACACAAGAATTGGGGGCCCTTTGAAACATAAAGAAATCAAACTATAATAGGTATACTTTCCCACAATTATATATGTTTTTGCCCTAAATTGAAACTAAAAGAAGTAATAAGAAACGAGAAAATTTTTCCTAGATTTTTTTTATACATTTTACAAAAAAGTTACTTCTGACTAATCTTGTATTATAATTATGGTCTTTTGAGGAAACTTTTTTTCCTTATTTTTTATATAATTCATTTGAAACGCTGCTGCTGTAATGACGATCCAAAGTTGACTTATTTATTGAATGATTGATCGATCGATCAATCGATCAATCATTCGATCAATCAATCAATAATAGATCAATCAATAATCGATCAATCGATATATCGATCGATCAATCGATCAATCATTCGATCAATCAATCAATAATAGATCAATCGATCATTCAATCAATCAATCGATCGATCAATCAATCAATCAATCAATAAATAATCTATCAATAAATAATTGATCAATCGATATATCGATCGATCAATCGATCATTCAATCAATCAATCGATCGATTTTTGCGATTAAGGGCCGATTTTTCAATGCTTGGATAAAACTTATTCGTCGAATAATGTATAAAACTACCATTTTAAAAACGTATTCTTATTGCCCGTATTTGACAGTTTACGTGACATTTTAATATTATCGTGTTTATTGGACGGATAAGTTTTATCCAAGCATTGAAAAATCGGCCCTAATTGTTTTAAATATATTTATTGAATAACTACTAGATAAGTAGGTAATAGCTTGGAAAACTCTTTTCAAACAGGACATCCTTTATAACAGTTTACAACCTATTCTATGACCTACGGAATATACCCTTTAAAATTTAAAAAATAAATCGATCCTTATCCGATTATTTCATTATATTATAGAACTTTATAATATTAAAGTAAATATATTGTTTACAATATTAAATAATTTGGAAAATCCAAAAGTGCACGCCTCATAATTTTTTTTAATAAATATTTTTAATTATTATTTTTGTTTATTTAATAACAATTAAACCACATCGAATCAGACCCTGAAAAATGAAAGGGTTCTATTCCTGAGCATACTCAAGCGTAAGAGAAAAAAAAAGACTCGATTAGTAAAGTATTTCGGTCGCTATCGTGTTAACAAGAAAAAGGATCCGCACATACAGACACACGGACGTCCAAGACAGAACTTTTTTAAACCGTTTTTTAACTAGTTTAAATAACAAAAATGACATCAAAAATATCATGAACGTTAAAAATAGTGTTTTTTCTTAATATGTGTGTGTATGTATTATCTTACAAGTGCAATGTATGATACATAAAGACATTTTAAGTTTGAAAAATCAGATGTTTTGCGCGAAGCGACAGTAGTACCCACCTCAACGCTTCGCTTATGAGGCGTGCAATAGTGAATGGATATGAATGTGATTTTTGTGTCAAATTCACGCAAAATCTACACAGTCGTTTTGAATAAAATTTGCTATGCAGATTGATTGGAATGAAATAACCATTGGCCGTAAATAGATAACACGTTCCGTTCTAAATTTCTGATATAATGTTTATTTTATAAATATAATTATGTAATATTATGATCATCTATCTATACTTTCTATAATAATATTATAAAGCTGAAGAGTTTGTTTGAACGCGCTAATCTCAGGAACTACTGGTCCGATTTGAAAAAATAGCCCATTTATCGAGGCTGCTATAGGCTACAGGTGCGCGATGATATTATCATCGCGCTATAAGACTAACAGGAGCGGAGCCACGCGGGTGAAACCGCGGGGCGCAGCTAGTATTATTATAAGATACTAGCAATGCCCTGCGGTTTCACCCGCATAGATAGCGATATCTTTACAGTGAAAAGTCTACTATAGGTCGGACATGAAAATCACCTTTACCCCGTCCCGCACTACGGCCTTTTTTTTTGTTTTAGTGGGGAAATCTTTCATAGATACCCACGGCCTCCAGGGGAGGGGCCGTGGGTTATGTCGGATTCCTACCGACCAAAACCCCACTGTGTTCCGTCAAGACGCATATTGGTAGAATAAAGAATTCCTCCGTGATCCCCGCACTACGGCCTGCTCGAACAGTATACCTACTATTTTCTGTAGATTGACACTTTTAAATTCGTTATATCTTTTGAATGGAATATCCAATTCTTTTCATTTAAAAAGTATTTTGCTGGTATTGAAACAGTCTATAATAAAACATCATTTAATGGGATAAGGATTAATATATGTGTATGGATAACATGGTTTGATTACTGTCGGCACTTCTATTTACTTTGAAAACGTAAAAAAGTTGTTGTAGTAACATAACTACTGAAGATGGACATATGGTATCGCGGACTTTCTTGTAGATATTGATCCATTCTATAATACTGTAGAACATTTTTTTGTTCTATCTTCAATAGATTCCGCAGCGCACGCGATGACAGAAGTTTTATTGAGGATTTTTTTACACCTTGGGTTACATTATTGCATTTTTGGTAAGGATCTCTAATTTTTTTGAAAATGCAATATAGCCTATGTTGCTCAGTAAAGATGCAGCTTTCTAATGGTGAAAGAATTTTTGAAATCGGTCCAGTAGTTTTTGCGTGAAAACCATACATACATACATACTTACAAACTTTTCCTCTTTATAATATTAGTATAGATTTTGGTAAGGATCTCTAATTTTTTTGAAAATGCAATATAGCCTATGTTGCTCAGTAAAGATGCAGCTTTCTAATGGTGAAAGAATTTTTGAAATCGGTCCAGTAGTTTTTGCGTGAAAACCATACATACATACATACTTACATACATACTTACATACATACTTACATACATACTTACAAACTTTTCCTCTTTATAATATTAGTATAGATAACGATTTATAAACTCATCCCATGATGAGTTTATAAATCGTTATATCTTAGAAAATGGTAGGAAGCTACATCTAAGGAAAATAATGTATTGATTCTTTTGTATGGATAATTAATTTATGATCTACAATTTGGGTAAAAGTGGTTATATAATAAAACTTACCGTTTCGGTAAAAATCACGAAAAACCTATAGGTATATTATCTATTGACTTTTTGGAATTTTTTTCCTAGTAACAGAAGGATAGGAAATTTTAATATATTTTTGAAGTGAAACTTCTTTAGGCGCGTTTAGAGTAAAATTTCAAGGTCGCATCATAACAATACCGTAACGTCATGAAGTAATTCAACGATTTTGGTATCTTATAATCTTGCCAAAGAAGTGGGCTATTTAGCACCGAAATAATTTTTCAAATCGCACCAGTAGTTCCCGAGATTAGCGCGTTCAAATAAAAAACAAACTCTTCAGCTTTATAATATTAAGTATAGATTGTGTTTTTAATAATTTTACCAAATTTCGGCTGGATGGGAATTTTGGTCGTGGTCGTCGTCGTCTTTGGTAGTGTGACCGAAACATTAGCAAAACGTTATAAGCTTATATCAATTAGTATCAATACGGATTCTATTCTCTAGCGTTTCTGCCACTTGTCTAGAGGCCCAGAGATTAAAGTTTTGTCACAACGCCCTTCAAGTTGTATGCTATTCTGTAAACTTATCCTTGTTATTAATATTCATAATTCCCAAAATAATTCAAGTAAAAATATATTATATTACGTAAGTAAATAAATAATTCGAGTAAATGTCTGATAAGTTAATTATAATGGTGTTCGAATAAATCTGAAAATGATCTGACGTTCTGGCAACGAGAAAAGTGTATTGCTTTTTAATAAAATATTTTGAGATTTATGTGAGAAAAATTGTCAGTCCTACATCTCCTCCAGGGGGGCCCCCAGACGATGGGGGGCCCTGGGCACTGGCCCCCTGTGCCCCTATGGTAAAGACGGTAATGGCGAAACCGCGAAGCGCAGCTAGTAAAATATCACTATCACTGATATCATAATATGCTTATGAAGCGTATGAACTTCGGGTTTGATTCCCAGTGGATAATAAGTCTCAGTTTATGATAGTAACAATGAATTATATACATACTAGATTTCCGCCCGCGTTTTCAAAGGAAAACCCGCATAGTTCCCGTTCCCGTGGGATTTCCGGGATAAAACCTATCCTATGTGTTAATCCAAGTTACCCTCTATATGTGTGCTAAATTTCATTGTAATCGGTTCAGTAGTATTTGCGTGAAAGAGTAACAAACATCCATACATCCATACTTACAAACTTTCGCCTTTATAATAGTAGTAGGATTGATAGAAAATAATAGATATATTTCAATGTTTTAGAAAATTTAACATGTTTGTGGGTGGAATAACTTGACAAAGTTTTTATAGTTTATTTTTATTTCAAGTAGGTAAGGTTTATTACAGAATATTTCAATATCTATACAGGCTGTCCCACTGTTGGTATACTAAGCTCAAAGGAGGTTATAGTTTTGCATACGCTGAGTACGTAAAAAATACTTATAAAATTCCAGACGCATTTTTTTTTCAAATAGATGAATTCTTAAAACTCTATGTGTACACCCATAACAAGCAACCCGTCCAACTTTGCCACCAGCACGTGAGCTATCGTTTAAGATTATGTTTTCATAGACAAAATGCTCACATTAGCGAAGCGGTATATGCCGGCTGCGCGAAGCTAGAGAAGAAAACATGGATTTTCAGGAAAAATTAAGCAAAAAATTTTTGACGTAATTTTGTTGTAAATAAGTATTTTTTACGTGATGAGTGAATGCAAAACTACAAGTTCCTTCGCGCTTATTATACCAATAGTGGGACACCCTGTATATATAAAACTCAAAGGTGACTGATATAGTGATCTATCAACGCACAGCCCAAACCACTGGACGTATCGGGCTGAAATTTGGCATGCAGGTAGAAGTTAGGACGTAGGCATCCGCTAAGAAAGGATTTCGTGAAATTCTTGCGGGAACGGGGAAAAACGGGGATGCACGTACAAAGTCGTGGGCGGAAGTTGTATTATAAATGTTATAAATGAAAAAGGTATTAGACTAGTTCACTAGGAAGAAAGTCGCGAGCAGAAAACTAGTACAATGTTTCCAAACGCAAAAAACAAAGAAAATTACCTTACATTAAGCTTAACAGAATTATAACTTAACCGAGATGGTATGTTAGATACGCTGTTTTTACGGCGATCATAAAAAATTACGACAAACTTACCTTTCACTTAATATTATTTAGTTTGACCTTTGTAGATTATCACGTAAACATGAAAATTATGTCCCAAGTCCATAAGTCTTATGAATATGAAAATATAAATGAAATAAAGATGTGTGGCACTCGGGGACTGCCGCGGTAAGCTATTGCATGTTATGCCTTCAAGCCACACCTCCGTGCCCGTCGGAGTGGGGAGCGTGAGGTTTTTTCGTTACGGAATTTCTGCATTCGGTCCCCGCACTCAAGGCCCGCGATAGAAGCTATGCAATAGCTTAAAAAGTATGGGATTTCTTCATTTTTGTTTCACTGGTCAATTTTTATCCTACTAATATTATACATAATTAATGCGAAAATTTGTGAGGATGGATGGATGGATGTTTGTTATTCTTTCACGCAAATACTACTGAACCGATTACAATGAAATTTGGTAGGTAGCTACCCAGAATAAGACATGCGCTACTTTTTTTTGAATCGTCAAAATACTAAAATATAATAATTTATTTATATGGTTCAATAGAATTAAGTAGGTCTGATTTATGTAGATATCATTATAAAAAATTGGTTGCTCATTTTTTTAAACTTTTTATTCAATGCTTCAAGACAAGACGAACATGCAAAAATTAAATCGATATTTCGATTTAGGTATCTGCACATTTTCTACATCACAACTACGATCAGCAAGGGAAAATATCGATATGAAACATCATTTTAAGTGTAAAAAAACAGGCTTTAAGTCCGTTTCAAACCTCAAGAACGGAGTACATTCGCATTCTAATAATTTAAATAGATAGTCCATCTAGTGAACCGGTTTTATACCACTTTCCAAGTACGTAAAGGTCGTCGGTTCGATTCCTTGAATATTAAAATGCAGGATAGCTTTGGTAAAGCTTTCTTGAATAAAACGTTCTGAAGAAAGTATATAAAAATGTGTTATTTCATTGTCTGTTTGTATGATTGTGATCCTTGTCCACTTATCAATTTTCAAAAAATAAATTATAATTTAAAATTGTTTGAGTAGTTTATGAGTTCACATTACGAACAAAAAAACACGAATCTTTCATCTTTATAATATTAGTGTAGATTCTACTAATCATCCATACTAATATTATAAATGCGAAAGTAACTCTGTCTGTCTGTCTGTTACTTAATCACGCCTAAGCTACTGAACCAATTTTCATAAAATTTGGTATGGAGATATTTTGATACCCGAGAAAGGACATAGGCTACTTTTTATCCCGGGAAAATGACGGAATCCCGGAAATCCTACGGGAACGGGAACTATGCGGGTTTATCTTTACTGCGCGGGCAAAGCCGCGGGCGGCAACCTAGTACTAGATAAATGCAAAAGTTTGTGTAGATGAATGTATGTATGTTTGTGCCTTTCAAGAAAAACTACTGATTTGGATGAAACTTTGCAGTAATATAGGTTCAACTATAGAATAACTTATGAGTTATAGAAATACTTGGTTCGTTTACAGATGAAACTGCGCGGCCACAGCTAGTCAAATACATATAACTCAAAGGTGACTGACAGACATAGTGATCTATCAACGCACAGGCACAGCCCAAACCACTGAACGGATCGGGCTGAAATTTGGCATGCAGGTAGATGTTAGGACGTAGACATCCGCTAAGAAAGGATTTTAATCAATTCTACCCCCAAGCGGATAAAATAGAGACGTTTGTACCATGAATATTTATCTTTCCCACGCAGACGAAGCTGCGGGCAACAGATAGTTTAGTATAAATATCTTAAAACTAAGGCTTTCTGGCACAAGACGTTTCTATTTGATTATGATCTAACTAACCACACCTCTTTGCCATATAGACTCATAATGACTCATGAAGCAGGCAATTCATGACTTAAATAATTACAGCCAAAACCACGGTCCAAAGCTAGGGTAAAAGCTACATTTACACTTAAACTTTGACGAGGAAAAATTTTATTTTCAACTGCTCAACCGATTTCAAAGATTATTTCATCAGTAACTATAATGCTACATTATTTCTGAGTGACATAATATTATCTACACTAATATTATAAAGCTGCAGAGTTTGTTTGTTTGTTTGAACGCGCTAATCTCAGGAACTACTGGTCCGATTTGAAAAAATATTTCGGTGTTAGTTAGCCCATTTATCGAGGAAGGCTATATGTATATCATCACGCTAAGACCAACAGGAGCGGAGCAATGCGGGTGAAACCGCGGAGCACAGCTAGTCTATACTAATATTATAAAGAGGAAAGGTTTGTGTGTATGTACTATGTATGTATGTATGGTTTTCACGCATAAACTACTGGACCGATTTTGATGAAATTTGGCACAGATAATCTTTAGACCCTGAGAAAGAACATAGGCCACCTTTTATTGCGAAATATGTACCACGGGCGAAGCCGGGGCGGACCGCTAGTCTTCTTATATATAAAAATGAATCGCAAAATGTGTTGGTAAGCGCATAACTCGAGAACGGCTGAACCGATTTCGATAATTCTTTTTTTATTATATTCCTTGTACGAGGATGGTTCTTAGGTAGAGGATGGTTCTTACGTAGAGAAAACGTAAATATGTACCACGGGCGAAGCCTGGGCGGACCAGTAGTTACTTATAATATTATCATAGGCAACGCCGGCCGCGGCGATTACAAATATTCAAGATGGCCGATGTGACATTACATAAACAAACAGATAAAGTATCGCTAAAAGCTCCGTCGCCAGTAAATTGTTTAAACATTCACATTAACTTTGCACTTGGGAAGTAATGAGGCGTTCACTTAACGAGTTAAGTTAGAAATAAGTTACTATACCTACGGTTTTAGATACTTTTACTGTAGAGAAGAAAAATTTAAATGATTAATCTTACTAATATTATAAATGCGAAAGTTTGTGAGGATGGCTGGATGTTTGTTATACTCTTTCATGCAAATTCTACTCAACCGATTACAATGAAATTTGGTATGGCGGTAGTTGTAGACCAATAACAAGACGAAGGATTTTTTATCCCGGAAATCTTACAGGAACGGGAATTATGCGTGTTTTTCTTTGAAATCGCGGGCAAAGCCGCGGGAGGATATCTAGTTATCTAAAACATTATACATATTATACACCATTATAGTAAAAATCAATGTCACTGTGTCCGTCTCTATGTATGTTTAAATCTTTAAAACTACGCAACGAATTTTGATGCTGTTTTTTTTAAATATAGAGTAGTTCAGTATAGTAGTTAAGTTCAGTTTTAGTATATAATTTGGTTAGTTTTAGACACAGCGGGAGAAAAGCTAGGTAGGTATAATAATTATAAGATCTAGAGTTTCTTCGTTTGTTGTTTGAACGCGCTAATCTCAGGAACTATGAATCCGATTTGAAAAAAAATTCGGTGTTAGATAGCCCATTTATCGAGGAGGCTATAGGCTATATATCATCACGCTAAGACCAACAGGAGCTCGAGCGGAGAAATGCGGGTAAAACCGCGGGGCACATGCTAGTCAGAAATATAATTGTTTGTTTTGATTGTACGTTTGTTATTTCAATTACCTACACGTAATGACTGGACCGATTTGGATGGTACTTAGTATCTACTAAGTACATATTTTAATAAGTTTATACATATTTGTTAATATTTACGTAAGTTGAAACAAAAATTAAATATAAAATACCTAGGTACTTCATTATTCATTCTGTTATGTTGATTAAGATGACATAACTGACAATGTTTAAGTAACGTTCGTTCTTTCCTAAGTTTCGTGTGTACAAACTCACAGATAGATCTACATATTATTGTGATATTGTTCTTTTTTTCTGCTTTGTCCATTCATGTTTGTACAATGAAGTGTAATAAATAAATAATTAATATTCTAGTAAATTTTTTGTTCCCCTATAAAACAATTTTTCCTATATTCCATGAACAGACAACGTTACATTTTACTAAATGAGTAGATAATTATTATGTACTTGTCCATTTACCTCTTTTTCTCAACTCAGTCAACCAAAAACGATTAAAACCCAATAAAATAAACTTATTTGTATTCAGCAAAATGCCTCATGCTGCGAGATTCATTGTATCACTGACAAATTATGATTTGAGATATTTAATATAATTTATTTTTATGTTATCTGAATGATATGGACCTCCCGCACGACGCCCAATGTCAAATGCAAATAAGTTAATTTTGCTTAATTTTACTTAGAATCACTTACAAGGAAAAAAGGTTGAATTCACTTTTGTACTTAGAAAGGCTCTAGATTTTTTCCCGGTTTGACACGGAACAAAATAATAGCTACTACAGGCCCATATTGAAAAATTTATGGGTCATTTGAAGTTTGAACCACCAGGTGACCTATCTTGAATGATATAAGAGCATAAAATGATAAGATTCAGCACTATGACGTCACTTGTAAGCTGTCCAACTGAGTGCAGATGAGAATTCGAAAATACAGGTAGATTTTTTCCCCTTGTCTCCATGATTTTTGTACGGCGTTGCGGAATAATGGATTAAAAGCAGTATAGATATATGGTGATTATTAAAATAGTCGAGTAATTTTTTAGTTATATAGTAGTCAAACAAAATATACCTAACTAGCTTTCCGCCCGCGGCTTCGACCGCTTTGCCTAAAACCTTTTTTTTTTTTTTATAGTGGGGAAATCTTCCAAAGATACCCACGGCCCCCGGGGAAGGAGCCGTGGGTTATGTCGGATTCTTACCGACTAAAACCCCACTGTGTTCCGTCGAGCCGCTTTAATGATAGGGCCGCGGGTATTTGTTAGAATTCTTCCGCGACCTTTGCCTAAAACCTAATAAATTATATACTAAAACCTTTCTCTCTATCTATTAAAAAAACTCGCATTAAAATCCGTTGTTTTGTTTTAAAGATTAAAGCATAGGGACATAGAAAGCGACTTTGTTTTATACTATGTAGTGACGATTCGAATGGTTATTTTCAAAATATGTAGTTTTTAGTTACACTGTTATCAACAAAAAATACCTAATATCTTTCTTCTTAATAATATAAGTATTTCACAGGAATTGCATGAGAAATGAAAAAAAATCAATCTTTGTATCGCATTAAATTCCTTCCTAAACAGCCTTTTTGATAAAGTATCAAGTATGGACTATTGCCACAAAATTTAATTAAAAATAATTATTATTTTGTAGTTAGTTAAGTAGTTAAAATTGGCTCTATCAAATCTTCAGCTATAAATATTTGCATATAACTGTAATTACCTAAGTATATCAAATTCGCCAACCCGCCCTTGACCATCGTGGTGGATTATGGCCTGTCCCCTCATAGGCCCGTGTCCCAGCAGTGGGAACGTATATGATGATGATGATGATGAATTAATAAACCTACATGAAAGATTAAACCGTAAAACATAGGAAATAAACAGCGGAATAAAAAATGCCTTACGTAAATCGTTTAAAAGCTAAAGTATTGAAGAAATCGACTTGCATAATCTACTAATTACTTCTGAACCAAATTACAGTAGCGTGCATGACTATTAACTTTTTATAACATTTCGCAGTTGAGTAAGTTAGTAAAAGTTAACAATTTTTAGTGTCCGACCGAAACTGGTTTCCAAGCCGAAACCGAAACCGAAACCGAATGTTCGGCCGTGGCTTCAGTTTCGGCCGAAACCGAAACCGAAACCGAAACTCACGTGGTCAAGTATGAAATTTCTAAAAATACTGAACTTTGGTGCATTTTATCTATTATTTTGCCTTAATTATTGCATGAAATGAAAACACAGTATATTAAATTTGTTGTAATCATTTATTTAATATAAAATAAAAAATAATATTTTTAAAATATTAATAATAACAATTTTAATTTATATTATTTTTTCAAATTAAGTTCTCAGTAAAATCAGTCATCTAAATCAAATCAGTAATTGTTACTGTTACTTTAAATAGGTACTAACTCTAAGTTTTGGTATTTTGAGATCTTTCTCTTTATTAAAGAGTCTTTAATACTTTGGATTAGTATTTATATAGAGAGATTATATAAGAATAATCAGTCTCTTTTAGGTACCTCTTATATAAAAAAAATAATGTGTGCGTGTACTAGTGTACACACGTAAGAAGGGAAACTTCTTTATGACCTTATTTAAAAAAAAATAATTTACTGTAATACGTCAATCACGCGCTTTAGGGATAAAAACAATATGGCGAGTAACGGAAAAATGTTACACTAAATTTTTTTCCAACCCCGATAAAGAAGTTTCACTTCAATAATAATTATTAATTACTATTACACCCAGTTCCAATCTCAACATAGATAATCAAAAATTGTTTCCACCAGCGTGGGTCAACCAACGCTTTGACAGCGTCCGTCAAAGCGTTGCCGAGGAAAACGAAGTTAGGCGAGCGTGAACGTGTCTGAAGTAACTTCACTGAACTTGCGAAATAAGTTTCGGTTTCGGCAAAAGTTTCGGCCGATTTTGGCCGTAACCGAAACTGCGGCCGAAACTTGATTTTTGGCCGAAACTCGGCCGAAACCGAAACCGAAACCGAAAGTTCGGTCGGACACTAACAATTTTGTTTTATTTTACTATGGTTTTCATAGTATGTAATATTATAGAGAGGATTTGATTGTTTTGTTGAAAAATTATTAGAAAATAATCTTAACATAATTTCGACGGTATGTATATTTTCTCAATTTACAGAATTGTGAAGGCCTTTTTTCACTATGAAACAATGTCACTGCAGCTGTCTCTATGTATGCTTAAATCTTTAAAAATACGCAACGGATTTTGATGCGTTGGTTTGGTTTTTTTTAATAGATAGAGTGATTCTTTCTTCTAAAATAAAGCTTATGAAGCAGCGGGCGGAAAGCTAATGCAAAACTTAATAAATTATCACTTATAATACCACAAGAGCTTCAAAATTATCGGGTATTTTCCGATAGGTTCGTTGCAAACAAATGAAGGCGTCAAGTTTTTAGTCAACTGAAAAACTTGACGACTTTATTTGTTTGCAGGGAACCTTGAGGGAAATGCCAGATAATTTTGAAGCTCGTGTGGTATTCGGGGGATTATTTTTCCGTCCCAAATGTCGGCCAATAATATCACAATTGAATTCAACCTGTCAGTTTGACGTCAACGACCAGAGAAAATTTTCAAAAAATTATCAGTATAATACCATGTAGGTTGTACCACGTGACGTCGAATGGTGCAATTCTATTGGTCGATATTTGGGTCGGAAAAATAATCTTCCTTATTACATGGCTTTATTCAACCAAAATGACTGCACATATATTCATGTAGTTTAAATTTTATGTAAACTCATTGTAACAATAATTAAACAGGTAAATACATATTGTTTTTAGGAGTGCGGTTTTCCATTGCACAAAAATACTTAAGTCATGACTAAATAAATATTATTTCATACAAATTCCTTGAAACATGTTAGTGTTGTTGAGATGTGTCATACATACATACATGTGTGTTCTTGTTAATGTCATCGCTTTAGAGATTTTTATTTTTTTTTTCCATCATGATTAGGCAAGTATTTGACCAAGCTTATAAGTATAAAATCTATACTAACCACATAAATATGAAGAGTTTGTTTGTTTGAACGTGCTAATCTAAGGAACCATTCAACGGATTTCAAAAATTCTGTAATCACCGTTGGAAATTTAAATTCCCCTAATAATAATAACGGACATTTCTCCGCAACTCGACGTCAAGCGCCTATTTTGCGTGAAAAAACCTGTCATTCATCAACACTCTATCTTTCTGTATGTGTTCGAAAACATTAAAAAAAAACAATCATTCTGATTAAATAGACTTATACATAATATTTAGGTACCACGGGCGAATTCGCGTATAATGAATATGTCCTCTAGTGTAATATGTTTGTAACAAACAGAATAATAACTATCTTTGCTGACGGAGTCGAGTTAACAATCATTTAACTTTTAGAGCTCTACAACCAGAAAATTTTTGCACGTCCATCCGCTTACTTTCACTAGCTTAATCCAATTAGTTATGTTTTAGTGTAATCGTAATTATTTTGGTAACCATACTTTAACATGGGTATGGGTTCTTAGATATTATTATTTTATTAGAAAGCTCATTACATTTAACACTGGAGTGACATGGTAATATAATAATAACATACGATATTTTTGAGCTTAATTAAGTTAGTAATATAAATAAGTTCTGACTGTTTGTCAACTAATGTACTTAACAAATTACCAGTATTACATATATAATAATCTATATTGGCAATACCATTAAAAATCTACATTATTCCTACTTGAAATAATATCACAATTTAGGCAAATCGAATCAATATCCTCTAAAAAATTATAATAAAAATCTATGTATCTAATATCAGAACCATAACGAGAATGACCCAGTCGCGTGTCTATGGATATCCTGTCAAATATTGAATTATTTTGTTCAAACAGTTTAACTTCAAACGAAACCGACGGAAACGCGAAACGAGTTTTGTAACTAACTTTAAACTATGGGAATGCAAACTTTGTTGTTGTGTTTTGTCCCATACCCCACAAGGGGGCATGGGACAAAATATAATAAACAATATAATATTATTTATGTATCACGGATAGATTTTCAGTACGGCCAGTTTCATCAATATCAATGTTTCTGTTTTTTGGTAACTACATCGATTTTTAGTTATTATTTTTTTAAGTGTTGAAAAAGTTGAAAGAAATTATCCAGTTTTTTCATAATAAAAATTCTGAAACTCAAGTTTTTAAATATTGTGTTTTTTATATGATTATGTTTAATTTACTTTATTTTTCACTTCATTTCCTTTCAATATTTTATTTAGTAGGTACAAACATTCTACAAAGTAAGTACCTACAATAAGAACTTTTAACTTTTTAAGAACCGAGTTTTTAAGAATATAATTTATAATCGACGAATGAAATGATTTTCTAAATAAGCCGTTATTCAATTATACGAGTTTACATTTAATTTTTTAATAAAAATAAAATAATAATTATATTACTCACTAGCGGTCCGCCCCGACTTCGCCCGTGGTACATATTTCGCAATAAAAAGTAGCCTATGTCCTTTCTCGGGTATCAAAATGTCTCCATACCAAATTTCATGCAAATTGGTTCAGTAGTTTAGGCGTGATTGAGTAACAGACAGACAGACAGAGCTACTTTCGCATTTATAATATTAGTATGGATTCCTATCTTCAATCTGAGTTTATGCTCTATACCAAAAGGAAGACATTAAAACAGGGAAAATTTTACAATTGCTCATACGATGTTACTGGGCAATATATTGTGATGACTCAGTATTGTGATCAGAATATAAAGTATTGGTAAAAAAACTGTATGTGATTTGAATAAATATTAAAGGTGACTAGGTTTTATTGATGGTAGGAATACCGGAAGATGTTTATATTAAAGCCAAAGAAAGCCTTACGTTATAAAATTTATCTAAGGAAATCTTCTTCTTCTTATATATAAAAATGAATCGCAAAATGTGTTGGTAAGCGCATAACTCGAGAACGGCTGAACCGATTTCGATAATTCTTTTTTTATTATATTCCTTGAAGTACGAGGATGGTTCTTATGTAGAGAAAACGTAAATATGTACCACGGGCGAAGCCGGGGCGGACCGCTAGTGTATTATAAAGGCGAAAGTTTGTAAGGATGTATGGATGTATGGATGTTTGTTACTCTTTCACGTTAAAACTTCTGAACCGATTACAATGAAATTTAGCACACATATAGAGGGTAACTTGGATTAACACATAGGATAGTTTTTATCCCGGAAATCCCACGGGAACGGGAACTATGCGGGTTTTCCTTTGCAAACGCGGGCGAAGCCGCGGGCGGAAATCTAGTAGGTAATAAATTTTCAAAAAATAAAACAGAACTTCAATATTTTTTATCATTTAGATTAGATCGGTATTTAGATTAATTATTATTAGAATATTATCAAGCAATTCGAAGTAAATCCCTACTGATATTATAAATGCGAAAGTAACTCTGTCTGTCTGTCTGTTACGCTTTCCCGCTTACACCTCTCAACCGATTTTGATGAAATTTGGCACAGACAATCTTTAGACCCTGAGGAAGAACATAGGCTACCTTTCATTGCGAAATATGTACCACGGGCGAAGCCGAGGTTCATTTTCTAAAATGTAGAGCCTCTTGAATTGTTGATTTTTACAAATTTATACAGAAATGGCTTCATTACATCCAATTATTACAATGCCATTTATCTTTAAGATCACGATTTGATCGTACATATTTTCACACAATTTTAATATACTCCATTTTCTTCTATTTTAGCTTCACCTGTATGTTTGTATTTATCAGACTCGTTAATATATTTTGACCCACATTTAAGTCTTAAAAAAAATATTTAATTCAAACTTCGTACATTTATTAAGAATCGATCAAAAAACAAAAATTTTAATAATGTCTTCATTATGTTTATTAGTTTCTATATATATATATATATATATAGGCATCCGCTAACAAAAGATTTCCCGAAAGTCTTGCGGGAACGGGGAAAAATGGGGATGCACGTACAAAGTCGTGGGCGGAAGCTAGTATAATATATATTCATAGTTACTGCTACCGTATTCACACCATTTCTATGTCCCATTTTCTTTTTTATCCACATACCGTTCAAATGACCGTTTCCACGAATCCGGTCAGAAATGGCTCAGTAGTTACGGTCGTGAGATGACCCCTAAATATACCGTGTGAAGCTGTGACATCGTGACCGTGGGTCAATGTAGAGTCTTAATTGTTGTGGGGTTCCGTAGCATTATAATTTTTGTACTAGAAATTAGATGTATCTGCGAATTAACAAATTAAGCCACTAACTTGTGTAATAATAAGTTAATTTCTATAGCTTGAAACTCAATTAATAAATAAGAATTATGTAGGGTAAGCTAGCAACAGAGAAACCGCAGCAAAGGCAAGCCATCATTGCCGAAAATCATCAAAATTTGGCTGGTTTTCGCATCAAAGAGTAGCAAAGATTCACCCATACATTCTTACAAGCTTTAGCGTTCATAACATTAGTATCTATCTATCTATCTTACAAATTCGCGTGTACTTGCGTTTTCCTATCTTACCAGGCTTCACAGGAATAATTTTTCAATCTTTTGCAACCCTTTTTTTTATTTTTCGTCCGCTTTAGTCCTATTGGTTATATAGATACGATAAATATTCAATCCAAGGCTAAAATACTTTTCAATTCGACCCAGTAGTTCCTGAGATTAGCACAGTCAAACAAACAAACTCGCTTCATAAGTATCTAGATTGAACCCCAAAAAAGCGCCTCGTCACGGGCCGCTAGCTGTTGAGAATCCTCTATTACGTTTTTTATACAATTTGATTTATTTTGTATTTAATAACAAAAGCATTTTTATCTTGTTCCCATAATCCTTCATACTCTAAATTATTTTTATAAGATTTCGTAATATGTAATGAATAATTTTTCGTAGTAGCCACTTCTTATAGCCCAAGAAAATCAGTGGAAATAATTCGTGTAGTTTTGAAAATAAATCGCTACAGTTATTCCTTGACAGGTCCAGATGATCATATCGAAAGGCCTCAAGGGTTGGGGGATGAGCTGGAGGTAGCGGGGGTTAAAAGGACCCTTATTTTAGATTTTTGCTCACAAGTCTTAAGCCTACACATATAACATGATGGTTACTTCTGGTAAAATATTCGACATAAAATTTCCTTTAAATTATTGTTATTATTTTTTTTTTGTAGTTGCGTTTCGTGCAGCTACTGATCAGCTGGATCTTAACAGACATCATATACCTACATACTTAGTTGTTAACAAATTTAAATCAGATCTTTGCTCTCTCCCGCCTACAGCATTACCTTATTTTTATCTATATTGAGGAAAATAAATAATCCTTAAAGATACAAACAGTATTTTATTTTATTTTAGCCTTATTTATTGATATTAAAAATTCGAGTTCAGTTAGTTACAAAAAAAAAACCATTTTAAAAGTCGGATAAACTACGAATCGAGAGAAATTTGATTGCGTAAAAATCACGACATCAAAGTTTTTGGTACAATCGATTGAATCGAATGAATCGATTATGAATCGGTACTAATCGATTAACGGTAAGTTAGCCTATTTATTATATTGTTAGTAAACTTTAAGTTTTTAAATTTTAATGATGTTTTATATGAATCATTATGGATTTAGAGCCATTTGTGTTGTGTATTTGGAATGGATGAACCGATTTTAGTGCAGTTTTGTAAAATAATCGACCTAACAAATTTTTGTAGAATTTTTGCGGTTTAGTCGAAATATTTTTTTTTATTGATAAAATTATAGTATTTTAAGAGTACATTTATATACTATACTTATATTATTTACCTTTTCTACATTTCATTGACAGAACTCTATAGGAAAATTTAACGTTTAAAAGTCGCTTAAATAAGATGAATTTCATGAAACTATTGTATTGTTACCGTTCCTTGATAAGTGTACAAAGTTTGAATTAAATCTGTCCGTTTAAAGTGGGTCAAATTGAGTTTATAGTCGGTTACATACAAACATACAGGTGAAGCGTTAATATCTTAATATATAAAAATCTCGTGTCACAATGTTTGTCCTCAATGGACTCCTAAACCACTTAACCGATTATAATCAAATTCGCACACCATGTGCAGTTCGATCCAACTTGAGAGATAGGATAGTTTAAACATGTAGGTACCACGGGCGAAGCCGGGGCGGACCGCTAGTAATGATATATTTATCTTCTTGAAATATACATAAACTAGCTTTCCGCCCACTTTGTCTAAAATCTATCAAATTACATACTAAAACCTTCCTCTTGAATCACTCTATCTATTAAAAATCCATCAAAATCTGATGCGTAATTTTACAGATCTAAGCATAGAAAAGCAAAGACGGAGGAAAGCGAATTTGTTCATAATAAGTAATGAATAATGATATACACTTCTGTAACGGTGTATTCACATCAAACGAACATAGAGCTAAAGCTAGAGCATTCTTTCGTGCTCTTTCAGTGTAAACGACAACTCGTATTCAGTGTTGTTCATTAGAACTTTAAATATAATCTTTTCAAACGCACTAAGAATAACGACAGAATGCTCTACGCCTGTTTACACTAAAAGAATTTGACAGTGGGAGTAGAATGATTATTTTTCCGACCCAAATATCGACCAATAAAATTGCACCATTCGACGTCACGTGGTACAACCTACATGGTATTATACTGATAATTTTTTGAAAATTTTCTCTGGTCGTTGACGTCAAACTGACAGGTTCAGTTCAATTGTGAAATTATTGGCCGACATTTGGGACGGAAAAATAATCTCCCGAATACCACATGAGCTTCAAAATTATCTGGCATTTCCCTCAAGGTTCACTGCAAACAAATAAAGTCGTCAAGTTTTTAACCTTGACTAAAAACTTGACTCCTTCATTTGTTTGCAACGAACCTATCGGAAAATACCCGATAATTTTGAAGCTCTTGTGGTATTATAAGTGAATATTCGTTCGTTTGATTAAATGCACCGTCACAAACATACATTCAAGTAAATATATTTAGCCGCTAAGTGCACATTATACCTCAGTTCGGAATCGAACCGAATATACATAGAAATGGGTCAGTTACTATACATTATTCACGTTGAATTGACCACATTGTAAACACACGGGAGTGTATTGTGTCGAGCTAATAGATTTATGAAAAACTAGCTTTCCGCCCGCGGCTTCGCCCGCTTTGTCTAAAACATAATAAATTATATACTAAAACCTTCCTCTTGAATCACTCTATCTATTAAAAAAAACCGCATCAACATCCGTTGCGTAGTTTTAAAGATTTAAGCATACATAGGGACATTATAGGGACAGAGAAAGCGACTTTGTTTTATACTATGTAGTGATACATAAGAATAAAGTTACATAACATCTACAGTAATAATACTAAAGAAAAATCCAAAAGTGCACGCCTCATAATTTTTTTTTAATAAATATTTATTAATTATTATTTTTGTTTATTTAATAACAATTAAACCACATCGAATCAGACCCTGAAAAATGAAAGGGTTCTATTCCTGAGCATACTCAAGCGTAAGAGAAAAAAAAAGACTCGATTAGTAAAGTATTTCGGTCGCTATCGTGTTAACAAGAAAAAGGATCCGCACATACAGACACACGGACGTCCAAGACAGAACTTTTTTAAACTGTTTTTTAACTAGTTTAAATAACAAAAATGACATCAAAAATATCATGAACGTTAAAAATAGTGTTTTTTCTTAATATGTGTGTGTATGTATTATCTTACAAGTGCAATGTATGATACATAAAGACATTTTAAGTTTGAAAAATCAGATGTTTTGCGCGAAGTGACAGTAGTACCCACCTCAACGCTTCGCTTATGAGGCGTGCAAAAAGATATGAGGTGTGTGTAAGCTATACATACTAGCTGTTCGTCCTGGCTCTGCCCGGGTTAGCCCGTAATAACAAAATAAAATATAGCTACATAATTCCTAAGTAAGGAATGATGCAGCTTTGCTAGTGTAGTAATATTGCTAATGTTACAATATTTGAAATTTCAATAGCTTTTGAGTTAAATTTACATAAAGTATAAGTTTCATCTTAACGTATATACAATTTGTTTTATAACATTTGGTCCAGCTATTTCGGTAGAGTATGCAGGTTACACGAGTGTTTTATACATAAGTATCTCTATCTCTATCTATAAGCGATCCGCCCCGGCTTCGCTTGTGATACGTATCGATCCCATAGCACTCAGGTATCAGTACATGCAGCGGTGAAAGAATTTTTGAAATCGGCCCAATAGTTCCTGAGATTAGCGCTTCAAACAAATAAACTCAGCTTCACATTAGGTATCTATTTAGTTTGTTATCAATATTTCTATGAATGAATATTTCTGTTTTATCAATTTTTACAATAATAAATGTGTAAATTAAATCCAGATGTTCGACAAAATGAATACCCGTATGTATAGAACTTTGTGAAATGGTTCAAATAAATATATTATATCCGACGAAATAATTATTTTAGTAACGTGTTGAAACTATTAAGTTCTAATTGATTTTGTTACACGTGTTTAGTAAAACATAATATATTTTGTTTTATATAATATTACTAGTGGTCCGCCCCGGCTTCGCCCGTGGTACCTACATGTTTAAACTATCCTATCTCTCAAGTTGGATCGAACTGCACATGGTGTGCGAATTTTATTATAATCGGTTAAGTGGTTTAGGAGTCCATTGAGGACAAACATTGTGACACGAGATTTATATATATTAAGATGTACCTAGTATAATTAAGGTGAATGTTCGTCTGTTGCACTTTTACGGCTGAACTACTTAGTTAAATGACTTATTTTAAATAGGCAATGGTTTTTATAAAAATCACCAAAATAGGTCGATTAGGGTACCTAAAGAATATTTCATCAAGATTTCAATCATTATTAGCGTAATAGTTTTCAATTTCTAAGCTATATTTTTTCTCAAATTCATCAAACTCGATTCAGCCGTTTTGGCGAATAATATAGTCTATGGAAATATAGCTTTCACTTTATTTGTTTAAGTTTTATAATTAAATAATATTTTTTGCTCTTTGAATACTCTACAATGTAAAATGTAGAGTCTATATCTTCTTAATATAAAAATGAATCGCAAAATGTGTTGTTAAGCGCATAACTCGAGAACGGCTGAACCGATTTCGATAATTCTTTTTTTATTATATTCCTTGAAGTACGAGGCTGGTTCTTATGTAGAGAAAACGTAAACATGTACCACGGGCGAAGCCGGGGCGGACCGCTAGTTATGAAATAAATACATAAAAAAACTAGGATAATCTTTAAAAGGATAAGGAAAAGATTTAAGATAGTTAATCTATCATCAAAATAAAAGATAATGAACGGGTGCACCAAACCATATCATTGTTACATATTTCGGATAGAATTGTATGAAATTATAATGCATGGCCATTCACCATAGATATAGATTAGATATAGATTAGACAGACATAGATATAGATTCCAACGCAATAATTTTTGCTCACCCACCTTCTTTAAATGTGTTTTCCTTGATCAAATTAATGGCAGTCTGGAAGAGATCGCTGCCTAGCGACAAGGCCGCCATTTGTACATACGTGTTTGTTCTTTTTCTGTGTTTTATGTAAATCTTGTGTGTGCAATATATCTATCTATCTATCTATAGATATCAGTGATATAGACGCGGCAATTTGTTTTTGATAGAGTAATGTAAGGATGATAGAATTATAATATAGTATAATATATGCTAGTAATTATAATATATATGCTATATTGTTTATTTCAAATTTTGACTATATACGTAGGTCAAATTATTTTTTATTAATATAATAATAATTTTAAACATTATTTTTTTGTGTTAAACCATAAATGTGTCTGACTGCTGAAAAAAGGCATATTATTATGTACATGTTGTGTTACACATAAACATTACATTTTATGCTATTAAGAAATACATATTTGTAAGTTTTTCATAGTGTTACTTATTTTAACATGTTCTCTACTATATTCACAAATCACAAACTGTATTACTTTTTTAAGATAACGTACATATTGTATTCGCCAACAAAAATGCTCTTATACCCTCTGTTAACTGCAAGCTACCTAATTGTACGCAACGCTTAAAAGTAAAAAAAAATAAAAAGGAGAGCTGTCTAAACATTGTTAGCTCTTTACGCCTGCGGACTCAAATGAAACAATGTATTGGTAAATACATACTTGTGACCCGGTTTTGATCGTTTGTAACGGGAATTTATTATTTTTAGGTTCTGTAGGTACGTATAATAACATTTCTATAGTCTTATCCTATCCTATTTTCTACTAATATTATAAATGCGAAAGTTTGTGAGGATGGATGTGTATGTGTATGAATTGTTACTCGTTCACGCAAATACTAAAACGGATTACAATGAAATTTAGACACATGTAGAGGGTAACATGGATGAACACATAGGATAGGTTTTTGCCGGAAATCCCACGGGAACGGGAACTATGCGGGTTTTTCTTTGAAAACGCGGGCGAAGCCACGGGCGGAAAGCTAGTATAACATAATCTGTGCATATTGTGGTACACTTTACTGAGAAACTATAATATGTACTTATTAGTTTGATATATCATTTTTTATCCATTTCTAGATGTGTTTGTTATCTATAGGTACGAACATTATAGAGCTAAAAAGTTTGTTTGCTTGAACGCGCTAATCTCAGGAACTGCTGGTCCGATTTGAAAAATTCTTTCGTCGTTACATAGCTCATTTATCGAGGAAGGCTTATATTAGGCTATATAATATCATCACACTAAGACACACACGACCGCTCGTGTCCTAACAGCACTGCGGGTAAAACCGCGGGGCACAGCTAGCCCTCAAACAGAGGCTATTTAAAAATAAATTGACCCTTAAAGAGTTGAAATAGGGGATGAAATAATGGGAATCGAACCCATAAATAATCGGTAGATAATAAAAATTAAAAAATTAACTGTAACATTTTGTTTTATAGCGGTGCCAAGCCGACTCATTTTAAGGAAACAAATACATAAATAAAATGCACATTATAATTTTAATCTTATATTTCGCTTAAGCTTTGTGAAAATAACAATCTCTTTCAAAATCTTAAAACTAGCTTTAATTTTAGAAACCATCAAATTCTGTATAATCTTTTAATTAAAATATAAAAAAAATTACCTAGATTTCAGATTACAGTTAAAAATAATGACAATTTTAATAATGAGAATAACTATACTGATTAAATCTAAACATGAAGCATTAAAAAGCTCTGAAACTTAAAATAATACAACTAACTACTTAATATTATTTATCGCAGTAATCTTGGCTAGGAAATATCATGTTCTTCAAACAGGTAAAACATACATACAAAATGACCATAACCATTAAAAAAAAATGTGTGCGTGTACTTAGTGTACACACGTAAGAAGTGAAACTTCTTTATGACCTTATTTTTCAAAAAATAATTTACTATATGCAACTTTACAAAAATACGTCGATTCACGCGTGGTAGGGATAAGAAAAAGATGGCGCGTAACGGAAAAATGTCACGCGTAACGAAAAAATGTTACACTAAATTTTTTTCCAACCACGATAAAGAAGTTTCACTTCAATATATTTATCAACTATGTTGTATATATAATATACGAATTTATTATTAATTTATAAATTTTACGGCCTTACTAATAAAAAGTTAAATTTCAACCATTTTCTACCATAGCTGTATCCTCCTCTTGCTCACATGAATCGTCAATCATAAAAACAAGACAGGTTATTGCAATAACTAATCCATTGCAAAGCGAATGGGTCACATTTTATTTGTAAGACCGTAAATATCTAATACTTTAATAGCATTAAGTTTGTCAGCTGATCAGTTACATACGCAAAAAAATACTAAAAAGTAATTAAAATTAAGTCCGATACACATTCATTAAAATACAGTCCTTAAAAGTAATTCGATACACGTCTCTACGCAGCATTCTTCATACTATGAAGCATGTAATGTCTTCCAGGAACTAAATCTGAAAAAAAATAAAACAAAAATTGACATAAACCAACTCAATAACATTGACATGATATTGCTGTAAAAAAAAACAAAACAGTCAAACATTCCATCATCTTTGACAACCGAATCTCGATTCGCGCCAACTGCAACGCAAATAAAGAAAAAAGTTTTAAAAAAAGAACAATAAATTGGCGGGAATTTTTATTGCGACCAATAATTCGGCAATTCAGAACTTAATTTGGATAATATCCTAATGATATAAGAGGAAACGTTTCGATTTATCAAACGTATGCATTATTTCTGTTTTCCGATTAATAAATTTGCATTTGATTGTTTCGCTTTGGTTTGTAATTGTTGGCTACTGATGCGAATGTTTTAAGAAATTCTATTTTCGAATCGGTTAACGGTTCTTGATTTGATTATTTTTATTTGATTTATTTATTTGTTTTTATCTTTCTTTCTTTTGAAGAATTGTTAATTCATTTGATACGGAATTTCTTAGTAAGTCTGAACCCTAAAGCCAAATTATTGATCATTTAAATACTAATTAGCAATAAATCATGCTAAGTATGTTAATAAATTAAGTTACTTCTTATTACAGGAGTCATTCAATACAATCAATGCTAATATTATAAAGCTGAAGAGTTTGTTTGTTTGAACGTGCTAATCTCAGGAACTACTGGTCCGATTTGAAAAATTATTTCGGTGTTAGATCCATTCATTAAGGAAGGCTATATAGGCTATATATCATCAGGCTAAGACCAACAGGAGCGGAGCCATGCAGGTGAAACCGCGGAGCGCAGCTAGTATACTATAAAATGACATATTACATTCAGGAATAACTAAAAAAACTACCAAAGTCTTTAAAAATACAATTTTGTTCATTATCTTTTTTAACTCCTAGATAGTGCAAAAAGTTATATTACCTACTAATTATATCATCATCACTATCACTACATAGTATAAAACATAGTCGCTTTTTCTGTCCCTATGTCCCTTTGCATGCTTAAATCTTTAAAAATACGCAACGGATTTTGATGCGGTTTTTTTTAATAGATAGAGTGATTCAAGAGGAAGGTTTTAATATATAATTTATTAGGTTTTAGACAAAGCGGGCGAAGCCGCGGGCGGTTAGCTAGTATGAAATAATATGAACATACATCAAGCGACAGTAAACAAAAAACTTTACCAAATCCCAAAAACATTCGCAACTTAATAAAGATAAAATTGAATTTATTTGTGAATATCATTTTATCTCCAAGACCACAAATAAAAGACACAAACTTTTTATAAGCTATCGACGTTCATTACGAGTCATTATGTTAAAAGTTGTTGTATGGCATCCCCGTAGACGTCATGCTGTTTAGAATTTTTTTAACACGCAACACTGGGATAGAGTTCTGGATGGTGCAATATAAAACCTCCTTGTAGTATGAAATTGCTTAAAAACTATATTGCAATAAAAAATGTTTTTTACCGCGCAGGTATTTAAAGTGTTAATGATTTAAGTATTTGAGATACATCAAATTCGATCTATTTATTAGATTGAGTATGTACTATGTACTTTACTTTGCAGAAATAAACAATTTTTTTTTCTATCTCTTTAATTAGAATAATTAATTATTGTTATATAGAATCAGGCTTTCCATTTCATTTTAATTTTGTAAGCAAATGTATACTTAATTATATGTACTTAGTTTTAAAGGATTTTATTAAAATAGATAAATAGAGCAAAATATATACAGATAAATCAAATAATCTTCCTCTTTATCATTAGATACATACATTTACAAAACATATTCTAAATCAAGTAATTATTTTATTTAATAAATATTTCTTTCTTTATTTCCAGCACATCCAGTACTTTATCACATCTACGGTTTCGTATGCGAACGAAGAACATGGCTGTCTATTAGCCGACTAAATGAAAAAACGACCAAATTCATACCACTATCTGAGAATTAGCGGGAATTCGTATTATACGCATTATAATATGATTGGAATAATTGAAAGCGTGTTTTTTACATGTTTTTTATTGTTTTATTTACATTTTTGTGTTTTAACGTTTGTTGGTTGTTATTATTGACTATATTTAAGCTGTGGCGTCGCTTGCTTTTCTCGTTTACAACAACCCTTCCTTTTAAAATTGTCATCCCCTATTTTACACCCTTCGAGCATTTTTATAGAATAGGCGTGCCGCGCGGTTTTACGTGCCCACGGGCAAGTATTTCATGTGTTATTCTGATGTATCATGTACCTATACTATTTACCTAATTAGCTTTTCGCCCGCGGCTTTGCCCGCTTTGCCTAAGACCTAATAAATTGTATATTAAAGTTCCTTAAGCTTACATAGGGACATAGGGACAGAGAAAGCGACTTTGTTTTATACTGTGTAGCACGATATTTCATCCTGATCATATTTTGCAATACCTATGTACTATACCAATGTTCGCAAAAAAGTAGAGCGTTAATTGTATCCTCTTTTTTTGACAAATTGCATGGTCTTCTACAAAAGATTCTTTTTATTATTATGGAGAGTCATCGAAATTCGTTCAGTTGTTTAGAATTAATAATTTTATAGACAAGCAGCAGTTTTTGTATTTAAAACTTATATTATGGTGTCACACATCCCGTTTTTAAGTATCCATAAAATTTGAGTATTGTGTTGTCATCTCTCTAAGGAATAATGTTATAATTAACTCTAGCTTTCCACCCGTGTAGTTTATAACTTAACAAATTATATATACCCTTCCTGGATAACCACGCTATCCATTAGTGAAAACAGCATGTAAATCGGTGCAGTAGTTTTTGAGATTATCGCGAACAGACGGATACGGCTGAAGACCTTTTTATAATAGTGATTAGACTTATTATTAGTCATTAAAATTTTTGTGTAAATGACGTATCTGTATAAATATTACCAATAAAGGATTGAAATGGTTTTTATTTTTGTTTTATTTATACATTTGTAGTAGTAAAGCAAGATACTATTTTTATGTTTCAGGCGGAGAATTTATTCTTTACCTACCCTAAATAAGAGCGTGTCAGAAGTGAAACTCCATGCCTCCCTTGTCGACTTATTACACTACGTGACTTTCAACGCGCCTAAAAAAGCATGTTTCACTTCGAAAGATATAAGAACCTTACCTCATTTTTGTAAAAGTCAGTTAAAATGTAACATAATAATAGACCTTTGTAAACAATTTTAATGCAATTTTCTAGATCATATTGTACGCTTCATACACCTTAGTCATTATAATTATTACAAGATTCAATTTAAAATTATTATGTAGGTATAATGAAGAAGTTATAAGGGACCTAAATTGTCTTTATAATAAAGAGATTTAATAATTTTCTCTACTTGTTGAGCACCCGGCTTTGTTTGTAGAAATTGTAACATGCCCAGAATCTAGATAAGATTTAGGATTGCTAAACTAAATGTTATTTTATTGGCAAAATAAAAGATGATTATATAATCTACTAGGTTTCCGCCCGCGGCTTCGCCCGCGCAGTCAAAGAAAAACCCGCATAGTTTCCGTTCCCGTGGGATTTCCGGGATAAAACCTATCCTACTTCCCGGGATAAAAAGTAGCCTATGTCCTTTCTCGGATATCAAAATATCTCTATACCAAATTTCATGCAAATTGGTTCAGTAGTTAAGGCGTTATTGAGTAACAGACAGACAGAGTTACTTTCGCATTTAGGTATAATATTAGCATGGATAATGAAGAAGTTATTATATTGCCTTTAATAAAGAGATTTAATAATCTACTTCACTAGCTCGAGCACCCGGCTTTGTGTGTAGAAATTTAAAAAATAGTAACATGTTATTAAATATTCTGTTTAGGAATGTATTTATTCTGAATTTATTGACAAAATTATATGCAACAACATCATATTACAATTTTTAGTAGCTTATAAAAATGTTGTGTGGTTTTATGAAACCACGGTAAAAGTGAAACTTAGGCACAAAATTATCGTATTTGTACGATAATTATCGTACGGTTCGACCGTCACGCGACATGCGCTACACAGACCAAAAAAGTTTGAGACGATGTAATAAAAGTTTCACTTTAAAAAACGACTGCTAAGTATATAACAATATACTATTAAAGCTACCTAATTAAGTTTTGTAAGTTTTTAACATTTTCTTATTTAAGTATATTTATTAAATTCACAAAAGCTTAATTTGTATTCTGTAAAACCCCATACAAAGTAAAAGTTGAATTTATACGTAAAAAAACGCTTTGAGGCTTTATTGAAATAGGGGTTCATTTTAAAATATTTACAGAAATAATATCACCCATTATTACAGTAATTCCAAAATATAAATCAGGATAACTTTTGACAAAAACTACTCGTGTTTATCCATTTTTATAACATCGCCGTAAACGTGGCCCAATTTTACAAATATTAAAATAAATCCTCATTCCTTAATTCAAATACAGATAAAAAATAATCCACAAATCAAAGGTATTGTCATTATTCAAGCACAGACGAAAAATTATATCCTAAATTCGAAATTTAAAATGGAAATGTTTACAAATAAATAAACGGGGTTGCCATGAAAAGGCATATTCTGCGGAGGCGTTCGTTCAGAAATGCTCATTGAGGCTTAATGTTGGGGAAATAATTCTGTTATCTATAGAGATAAGAGGTTACGTAATTAGTGTTGTGTTTCGGCATTCAAAGATATTGTTCAATGGTATGTTTGGTTTGATAAATGGCCTATTTAGGTTATGTTTTGATACAATTAATTATATAAATAGTAATTGAATTTTATATTAAGATGAAAAATATATTGTTGCTTTTAAAACGTTCAAAAACTGTGTATAATATTATAATAATATCGGGTAATGCGAGTGGGATTCGCGACACAGGGTTCCGTACAAATAAGCAATTTTTGACTTTAAATGACCCCTATGAATCGCAAAAAATATAAATATTAATAGTAAGTATAGTGTTTTGCAAATGGCTTGACAATAATATAATTTTATACATTAATTATGAGTGCTTCTCTAGCTTTACAAAATGCAGTGACCTGCAAAAACTATAAATTAACCATAGTGTCATTCCCAAATACTCTATACAAAACCTTTTTTAAAATAAAGCCTTTCGGAACATGCTCAATAGGTTTTTAATGTCTTGCCGCTTGACAAAAGCACAAAAGATTATATTCTATGCTATGTTTAAAGTCATTGTCGACTTTGATAGCAATTAAACTTAGCTTTCTCTACACAAAGGGAGGCAAAAGTAAAAGTAGGCGATGATTTAACTTATAATCTATTGATAGCCTTTTAAAAACTATTGCTTGGTTTAATCTGTGCTGTACAGCCACGTAATTAAGAAAAAAAAGTAGTACAACTATCGATGTACAACATACATTGCTCTTTTATGTCTAATAAATTACATCAATGTTAACTAATTCCATAGATATTACGCAATGTATGTGATACAGAAAGATGCGTTCGAACAATTTAAAAATTCGAATCACAGTCGTGACTGGCCGAAAATCATGTGAACAGATATTTTTCGAACATAACATTTGATTTTTTATCTGTGCTTGTTTTGAAGTTATTCACGTCAAATCACATTTGGCGGGAACTTAATTAGGATAATTCGATGAGTCATTGAACTCGGATTTCAAGGGATCATTTTAAATGTTTTTTATTGATACGTTTACGTGAAAATTGATATTGTACCACTTTGTTTTGCACATTTATACAGTTACAAGTTTAAATTAGGGTTTTTATAGTGTAAATATATTTTATGATAACATTTTAACATATGGATACTAATTGGAAGGATGAAAATGAAACAATTTAATTTATTCACATGAACTACCTTTTAAAAATATTGAAAATAGAATAGATATAAACTTTATTAAGATTTGTTTAAGCTACTGTCTGCGGCATCGTATAGACTTATAGAAAGCTATAAAAACAGTTTTTTATCGTATGAATGTTTTTAATGATATGATCCCAATAAGAAATCACAAATATGTAATTACTAGCTGCTCCGCGCGGTTTCACCCGCGTGGCTCCACTCCTGTTGGTCGTAGCGTGATGATATAATATAGCCTATAGCCTTCCTCGATAAATGAGCTATCTAACACCGAAATAATTTTACAAATCGGACCCTGTAGTTCCCGAGATTAGCACGTTCAAACAAACAAACAAACTCTTCAGCTTTATAATATTAGTATAGAATATAGATTAAGTCAATATGACATTGCGGCTTGCCTAGTTACTAGCCATTGGTCTATTCTATGTAAGTTTTACTAAAAATAGTCCTTCCCCGAGAAGTATTTTATTGACAAAAATAAAAGAATTTCCCTCTTATTTTACTGTTATTTAGTTTTCGCACTCTAACCTCGTTAGTTATTCATAATTGTATAAAAACTTTGCTGGAGCCAAAAAGTATTGTTGTGACCAAAACAAGAAGAAACTGAATAAAACCGAAAACTGATTCTGAAAATGTCACGATCTAGGTATATTTATATAGCTACTCGCCCCGGCTTCTCCCGAAAAGATGTTTTGCATTATTTTTTCTTTATTAGAATTTTTAATACATAATAAAAGTTTTTAATTTACACAAACCGGATAATCTATACTAATATTATAAAGCTGAAGAGTTCGTTTGTTTGAACTCGCTAATCTCGGGAATTACTGGTCCGATTTGAAAAATTCTTTCTGTGTTAGATAGCCCATTTATCAAGGAAAGCAGGCTATATTATATCATTACGCTAAGACCAACAGAAGCGGAGCCACGCTTGTGAAACGTGATATAAACATTCATAATTTGCTAGGTCTTACCGATTTGGTGCGTTTGAAAGTTAAGTATGTACCTAACTAACATTTTTATTTAGATAAATAGATAATATAGAGTTTAAGAATAATATTTTCTAATTACTTCATTGTATTTATAACGCTTTTTATATTCAAAGCAATTAACGCAATTTTAATTAAGTCTTTACTAATATTATAAAGAGGAAAGGTTTGTAATTATGTATGTATGGTTTTCACGCATAAACTACTGGACCGATTTTGATGAAATTTGGCACAGATAATCTTTACCCCTACACCCTGAGAAAGAACATAGGCTGGAACCTGTGGCTGGAACTCAATTGTTAACATCTATGTATACCATGTTTTTTGGCAAATAAATTAATTTGAATTTGAATTTGAATTTAGGCTACCTTTTATTGCGAAATATGTACCACGGGCGAAGCCGGGGCGGACCGGTAGTATTAAATAATATTGAAAGAAATACTTATTAGTTATTATTTTTTTCCAAATATCTATAGTCCATTGAATAAAAAGTTCTAGAGTGCGTGAGTTAGTAACGTAAGATGTTTCTTCGGAAACATGTCAAGAGTCCCTAGGTAATAAACATACTAAAACCCCGGGCCACTAGGAGGAGCCCCGGAGTGGGGGGAGGGGGGAAATGGGTCCATTTTTTCATTTTTCGCTTAAATCTCAAAAACGCTACATGTTAGAGAAAAACTTTCAAGGAAAAGTTGAAAGGCCATAAAATTATCTACAAGTTGTACCTACATCATTTTTTCCTATATCCTACCGTTTCTGAGTTATACGCGGTAAAACATGATTTTGGCTCAAACAATTTCCACATCAATCGATCAAAAAATATTTCTTTCTTCCAAAAAACTCAAATGTGCAACTTGTGACCGGTACTGATAGATTGCTCTTAATTAGGTCTATAACAGGTAAAATAAACACATTCCTCCATGGAAGCCTTTAGGAGGAATCGATTGTCAAAATATTATAATATGGTAGTTTGAGTTACTGAACTTGATCTTTTTATTTTTTTTCTTCCAAAAAACTCAAAAGTGCAACTTGTGACTGGTACAGATAGATTGCTCATAATTGGGTCTATCATTGATAAAAATACCAGATTCCACCTTGGAGGCGTTTACGGGGAATTGAATTTTATTAGGGTAGTTACGATACTTGAACTTTTTATTTTTTTTCTCCAAAAAAACTCAAAAGTGCAACTTGTGACCGATACTGATCTATCAGTATCGGTCACAAGTTGCACTTTTGAGTTGCTCTTAATTAGGTCTATAATTGATAAAATAAACACATTCCTCCATGGAAGCCTTTAGGAGGAATCGATTGTCAAAATACTATATTAGGGTAGTTTGAGTTACTGAACTTGATCTTTTTATTTTTTTCTTCCAAAAAACTCAAAAGTGCAACTTGTGACCGGTACTGTTAGATTGCTCTTAATTAGGTCTATAATTGGTAAAATAAACACATTCCTCCATGGAAGCCTTTAGGAGGAATCGATTGTCAAAATACTATATTAGGGTAGTTTAAGTTACTGAACTTGATCTTTTTATTTTTTTCTTCCAAAAAACTCAAAAGTGCAACTTGTGACCGGTACCGATAGATTGCTCATAATAAGGTCTATCATTGATAAAAATACCAGATTCCACCACGGAGGCGTTTACGGGGAATTGAATTTTATCAGGGTAGATACGATACTTGAACTTTTTATTTTTTTTCTTCCAAAAAAACTCAAAAGTGCAACTTGTGACCGGTACCGATTGATTGCTCATAATTAGGTCTATCATTGATAAAAAAACCAGATTCCACCATGGAGGTGTTTAGGAGGTATTGAATTTTATTAGGGTAGTTACGATACCGGTCGGTTACCGGTCGGATACCGGTCGCAAGTTGCACTTTTGAGCTTTTTGGAAGAAAAAAAATAAAAAGTTCATGAATCGTAACTACCCTTATAAAATTCAATTCCCCGTAAACGCCTCCGTGGTGGAATCTGGTATTTTTAGCAATGATAGACCCAATTATGAGCAATCTATCTGTACCGGTCACAAGTTGTACTTTTGAGTTTTTTGGAAGAAAAAAAAAAAGGATCAAGTTCAGTAACTCAAACTGCCCTAATATATGTAATATTTTGACAATCGATTCCTCCTAAAGGCTTCCATGGAGGAATGTGTTTATTTTACCAATTATAGACCTAATTAAGAGCAATCTATCAGTACTGGTCACAAGTTGCACATTTGAGTTTTTTGGAAGAAAGAAATATTTTTTGATCGATTGATGTGGAAATTGTTTGAGCCAAAATCATGTTTTACTGCGTATAACTCAGAAACGGTAGGATATAGGAAAAAATGATGTAGGTACAACTTGTAGATAATTTTATGGCCTTTCAACTTTTCCTTGAAAGTTTTTCTCTAACATGTACCGTTTTTGAGATTTAAGCGAAAAATGAAAAAATGGAAACATTTCCCTCCTCCCCCCACTCTGGGGCTCCTCCTAGTGGCCCGGGGTTTTAGTATGTTTATTACCTAGGGACTCTTGACATGTTTCCGAAGAAACATCTTACGTTACCAACTCACGCACTCTAGACCCCCCTTGGAGGGACTCATTCAATGGACTACTATGGAATAAAACCGTTCATCAATCGATATATTGAAATAGTAATACTACGTATTTATAAAATGGCTGCCCTAAAAATAATTTATACCTCTACCTGAGGGGTTATAAAAACACCAACCGTCTGTCTGTCCATTGAAGAATTCGTAGGTACCTGAGTATAAGAATGCATTAAATATATTTTATTGTATCGAGGAAGTTTACTAGCTATTGCCCCTGGAATTGTCTGTTTGTTATTTTATTGATGATCTTTTTGTGTGCAGTTTTGTGCGAATTGGTTCAGCAGTTTTATGGGTTAAAATTTTGGTTTATATTAACATTTTAATTAGTAAGCTTGTATGTACCTACCTGTACTTAAAATATCTTACCTGTGTAGTGTATACTGCTTAGAAATATGTACCTATATCAAAGAAAGTCATGTTAATTACACCGCGACCGCTAATAAATCAGTAACAGCTATACTGATTTTATTAGAGCGCGTGTGCCGAGCATACGTATCAAAAGTGAAACTTCTTTGACAAATAGATAGGTAACAAGATAATAAGATATCAAAATCATCCTTATTTATTTATTTATTTTATTTATTTATGACACTTTATTGTACATATATAACAGGAATTTAAAATATGAGAATACATAAAATTGGAAAGTGTACAATAAGCGGCCTTATTGCTTAAAAGCAATCTCTTCCAGGCAACCATAAAAATAAAGGACATGTAAGACATTGGTAAAAAGCGAGGGCGCATCAAAAAGATTTAAAAAAAGAATAGATAACACAAATAATTCATTACTAATTAAAGAATAAACATAGATAATTCAGTATATATGTATTAATCAAGTTATATTTATATTATACATACAAATTAAATAAAAATAATAAGTTAAATACAAATAAATAAATATATTTATATATATATGCATATAAATACATATTATACATGTATATAAATACATATTATACATAGTATATATAAAATATAAATACATATTTATAAGATAAAAAGGAAACTAAATACTGGAGAAAAAGTGCTCTTTTACAAGTGACTTGAAATGATGTGGTGTTTTGGCGCGTCTGATAGTCTCAGGAAGAGCATTCCACAGTCGAATCGCTAGGACGGTAAAGGAGGAGTTAAAAAAATTGGTATGGTGAATAGGGGTGGATAGGAGAAGGAGATCAGAGGAACGAAGGGAAAGGGAACTATTGGAGTTTAAATAATGAAACTGATTTTTGAGATAGACAGGAGTCCTTACTCCATGAGGTAACGGTATTGCCATAACGCGACCTTGAAATTTTACAAAGAAGTTTTACTTCAATACAAAAAAAAAATGCTTAGAAAAACTATGTTCGCACTCAATAGCAGCTCCTTATAAATAAGTTTGTTTTTTACTCTGCTTTTCGTAAATAAATAATCTTATCTATCAATCCAACAAAATTTTATCAAAAAAGCTTCCCCGATTTCTCAGTCACGCCTGCAATGTTGCATCGTTTAGGTTAAAAACCGTGACGGTGTGTCTGAGCTTTATACGCTAGTGGGTGAGTTGTTAAGGGGAAGTTGTTATTTATAATTATACAAATAAATAATATATGAATCATTAACAATAAAAAATAAAACATATTTTTGATTACTGACGCGTACTGTGTGAAAAAAAATCATAATTGTAATTAAATATAATATTTATCCTCTATCTCATTGTAAAGTTGCCACCGCCCTGCGCCACAGTCTTAAATGCGTAGAACCGAGAGATTCTATTCGATTAACTAGCACAAATGTCTCGATCTGGCAGAACAAAGCAAGGCTGATCACATAAGTAATTGTCCGTAAAGTTTATCCAAGAAGAATTGTCCAAATCTGTTTATCGTTGTTTGGCACCATTATTATAATAATATAGTCTGCATATTATTAAAATGTTAAATTTAAATCATTTTTAAATAGCAAAGTTGCAGTTGCTTCATGCTTGTGGGCCCTTCTCTGTAGAAACTGCATTTCAATCCGTTGGTATATGGTAAAACTATATTATACAGGAAGTGTAATTAATTAAATGAATGTTTGAGTTTGCGTTCTGTTTCCTCTAAATAAACAGTACCCAACATTTTCTATATAAAGTCGGTTAAAACACTTCGCCTTAACAGTTGGTCACACTCCAAAGCCGCACCCTTGCTTACAAATTGTTTTATTTAAGTCATTCTGAATGCATCAACACATAATACAATTAAGTTTATATCCAAGTTAACGAGAACATTTTTTTATCTATACTAATATTATAAAGCTGAAGAGTTTATTTGTTTGTTTGTTTGAACGCGCTAATCTCGGGAACTGCTGGTCCGATTTGAAAAATTCTCTCGCTGTTAGATAGCCCATTTATCGAGGAAGGTTATAGGCTATATATCATCATGCTACGACCAACAGGGGTGGAGCCACGGGGGTGAAACCACGCGGAGCAGCTAGTAAATAATAAAAAGCTATTGTAACTTTGTAGATCAATGTTTGAAAAGTACTTCATACTTCAAGTACCTACCTATTAATAGTACAGGGTTTATACTAGTTTTACTAATTACCTACATAGTAGTATACGGTAGTTCGACCACCTCCTTGGTACACCGTACAGTGGTAGACGCGTGAGCGTAGAACCGAGGGGTCCTGGGTTCGATTCCCGGTGGAGACGTAGAAAAAAAAGTCTGGCAGGACACAGAAGGCTGATCACCTACTTGTCCATAAACAAAATCGATCAGTGAAACAGATGTACAATAATGCATCTGCCCCTTACCCCCCTAGGGTACATGGGACTCCACTTCATTTACTAAATTCATTTACTTCAAATTTACCACACAGAATATACTTATATATAAGTATTTCAGCAAGCGAAGCCGCGGGCCACAACATGTATATAACGGTTCGAGATTCAATATAATGGTGTATTGTTCGTTAACAATATTATCAATTTTGCCTGTAGCGAATTATTGTTTATTGTTTTAACTATGGTATTATGTTATCTGTTTAACTATATCCCTCTATAGTCTATGGGTACAGTGGTTGTTATAAGGTTCGATTCCTGTATGAATTAAAGGGTTGTAATTGGCAAAAGTTTGCAAATAATAAAAAAAACGAATTGACAACCTCCTCCTTTGTTTGAAGTCGGTTAACAAATAAGAAAAATACATTTGTAAATTGCATCTAAAATCTGTAAATGCAGTTCTAATATTTTTTAATAGACCGTACATAATTATAAAGGATTTTTTCCTGTCAGTAATTTTCTATCGCCAGTATCTCTTATATATAAAAATGAATCGCAAAATGTGTTGGTAAGCGCATAACTCGAGAACGGCTGAACCGATTTCGATAATTATTTTTTTATTATATTCCTTGAAGTACGAGGATGGTTCTTATGTAGAGAAAACGTAAATATGTACCACGGGCGAAGCCGGGGCGGACCGCTAGTTTAAGATAATTTCCTCCAGGGTCCATCATACATGTCTACCTGTATAGAGCAAAACGTGTTTATAGTTTAATTTTTTAAACGTATCAATGTAAAATTAATAATTTTTCATACGGTAAAAACAAGGCATATACAAGATGAAAGTTAAAGATTATCTTATTCAACATAATTTTACTTAGTTCGTGTTTAAGTTGATATTAGCATTGCAATATAGAAACTAGAAGAGCACGCAGACAAACCCTAAAAAACGCATATTTTAACTTTAATCATAACTAGAGATCGCCCAGTATTCAATATTTAAAATATCGCCTGTATTTATTTTTATTGATTTTAAACTTTTTTTAATATTGGCATTCTGTACTCCACTATATAATAAAAACCTATTTGTAAGCTACCTGTGCCAAATTTTATCTATAATACATATTTTTATCCTTCTATCGGCGCAGTTTTCCTAAAATATATGTTTATAAAGTTTTTGTTTCACGTAATAGTTATAATTCTGGTCTGAAATATTTTACATAAACATTAAAAAGTAAGAATATGTCATATCCAGTAAATAATTATCTTTGTCTCACTCGCATATGACTTAAAACAATACACCATTATAGTGGTACCTATGAACAATATAAATTATAATATTACATATTTGTAAACATTGTTATTTTAACCTTATTTAGCAAAAAGTAAACGTAACTTAGAAAAGTTAATACTTACACAGAACCTTATATCAGAACACAGTTTCTAAATCTCAATATTATGTTAAAAATTATCACAATGTTAGTAACGTATGGTAATAAGACCGGTGTGTGTGTTCCGAAACGGCTGGACCAATTCTCATGAAATTTTGCGTGTGGGTAGATCTGAGAATCGGCCAACATCTATTTTTCATACCCCACAGTGATAATAGTGGGCAGAATAACGTTTGCTGGGACAGCTAGTATTATTTTAATTTTTCTATGTTTATCTCACGTTTATCTTTTTGTATGTTTGTACGCTTATTATATAAAAACCCCTGAAATAGAATGTAGTTATTATCGACAAGAAGAGATCTTAAATAAAGGTTTTATATTTCTCCCACGCGAACGAAGTCACAGGCAGAAGCTAGTTTAAAATATTATTTATAGAGTTCTAATAAAAATCTTTCCCAGAACCTCATGTTACGATATCTATATTAAAATTCTAGAAAGTTCGAGCGATTTCCAAGCCTATAAAAATCTAATTCAGGCCCATACTAACATGTCTTCATCTGGACCTAACAAAACGACACGACAAAACAATCTTGATCCTTACAACACATACTTGTAAAAATATCCATTCGATTTTAAACTCTATTCCTTTGAAATAAGAGCTACAATATTTCAGGCAAGTGTCAAGTAATACTGGCCGTTCGAAATAGGATCCATGGCATATGAATTTGTTTTTTTTCTCGACAGCGAATTGAGTTCCGAGCGATTCGGCATCGGAATGATATCGTTTCGAATTGCAATCGAATGCCTGAAGTCGATAATCGATTCCGAATGATTCGATTTAAGCTGCCCAGTTCAGTGGTTGTGGTTTGAAGTGTATGATGAAAATGAGTGATCTTTATTTGAATAGTCAATCATCACTACATAGTATAAAACAAAGTAGCTTTCTCTGTCCCTATGTCCCTTTGAATGCTTAAATCTTTAAAACTACCCAACGGATTTTGATGCGGTTTTTTTTAATAGATAGAGTGATTCAAGAGGAAGGTTTTAGTATATAATTTATTAGGTTTTAGGCAAAGCGGACGAAGCCGCGGGCGGTAAGCTAGTAATAAATAAATAAACTGTTGGTTGCACAACACAGTCAATAACATCATGTTGAATCGATTATTAGGTATCTTAGATTTAGTCTGTGGTTTTAGTTATAAATTTAATTCTTTCTGCTTCCATATTATAATATCTAATATTTAAAAAGTATTTTACTATCTGTGTTAGTAAGTTCATCACGACAATGGTCTTCGGCCAACCAAGCCTCGATCAGTCGCTTTCGTCTGTTGTCCATAATTATCTAAATAACTCTGTTTTGCCTGTTAATATAAATAAATACATTATAAAATAACATTATTTTTAAAATCACAATATATTTTAAAAAATAACGCGGCATACGCTCGTAGTCCTGTTACACAACCACGCGCACCCGACTCCCCGCGCTGCACTGAGTGCATGCGGCATTTATTCAACTTAGAGTACACGAAGTATGAAATAACTGGAGCTATTAGATTTTTAGAAATTTTGCAATTTTGTATCCCTGGATTTCACGTGTAGACCACGCGACTACTGTAGGGTTAATTCTTACTTGCATTCCATTGCACATAATATTATTATCACGCATTCAATAAATCTGCATTGTGTTACAAAAAGAACGATTTATGTATGTATGTTGTATGATGATGTATGATAGCGATGTGTGGAGGGAACATTCTTAAATACTTATGAGAAGACGACCCACTGCGTATTAAGAATATTCATTAAACATTCTAGCTACCTTATGAAACCTCCTTTTCAAATACTCATAAAACATCACATAAATCATCATCATGTCAAAACATACAAACGTCAAAATAAATTCACCATCAAAATTTCTCGTTACCGTGTAATGCAACAAAAATCCTTAAAATTCGAAAAAAATAACAATGAAAAAATCACAACTAACACGGAAATTTTCGACTCCAAAGATGAAATGAAAAAATCCCTAACGTATTTATGCTATGGCGATCTTTACGTTCTTGGAATGCTATGGATCGAGGCACTTAAAAAGGTTCTAGTTGGTGCCAATATGAATATATTCCCCGTGGTAGAAGCCGCTAAACCAGATCCTACCCCAAAATGTCCACCACCAATGAAATACAAAGACTTACCTTTATACACAAGTCCACATTACGAATACAAAGTCTATCAAGAAGACCAACAGAAGTGTCCTAAACATAACGTGCCTATTTTACAAGAGTACTTGCTACCTACAGTGAAAAGCTACAGATCAGATACCCAGAAAAGTCTATGCCAAATTAAATGTGGTTTTGCAAACGCTTGGGTACAATTGAAGAGCGAAATGGCAGACCATGACAGGAATTTCAAGAAATTCATGCGTGATCCTAACAGGCTGGCTATGAGGCAGGGTATAGTCGTTTTTGGCATGATTACTGGGTACTACATGGCGTCGAAACGTGGTATACCCAGTCGGATAGTAGGAACAACTCTGGGTGGTCTGTTCGCTGGAGCAATGTGCTTTCCTAAAGAAACTGATGAGTTGTTTCGAGGCATGTTGTATAGTGGGGGAAAATTTGCGATTGGGGTATATAATCGAGTTTTTGGTGGGGATATCGCACTAAGGGAACGCCTGGCGTGTAGAGATGATCTGCCGCCTGTACCGCCACCAAGAAAACGTACTTGCGTGAAGAAATAAATTTTGATACGTATTTGGAATTTATAAGTTGATCGAATGCTAATAGATTTTGGGATTTTGTTGCTATTTTTATGGAACTTAAGTAACACACTTATAAAGGATTAAATAAATAGAGATGACGTTACATTTATCAAATTACTTGGTCCTTTTCTTATTTCTAAGTAGTGTTAACCTTTAAATTATCTTACAGTTGAGAAATATCTTTAAATTCATTTGATGAAATAAACACAGATTAAATAATATTTATTTATTTAACAATCATCGATTTTCTGTCCCGCAACAACTTTTACACCGGGAATCGAACCCAGGACCTCTCAGTTCTACGCTTTAACCACTGTGCCAAAGGTCATGTAAACAAGTTGTATTTAAAAATATTCTCATAGAGGTCGTGTACAATACTACTTACCAGTTTTACCCACGATAATTTCTTAAAAAACGCGATTTAGGTCTATAAATTTGAACAAACTATCTAGAGTTAGGGTGGCTAGGATTTTCGAAATTATGTTATTACATATGAATAGTTAAAAGTAATAAATAGTAGAGTTAGTTTGTTTGAACGCGCTAACCTCAGAAAATACTGGTCTGATTTGAAAAATTATTGCGGTGTTAGATAGCCCATTTATCGAGGAAGGCTTTAGGAAGGCTATAATATCATCACGCTAAGACCAACAGGAGCGGAACACTGCGGGTAAAACCGCGGGACACATCTAGTATTATTACAAATAAATTTTGTGCATTAGACATTATATTATTACCTGCTTTGATGTTTTGACATGGATAGGGAGAATAATACTGACAAATAATACTGACTCATAATTTCTTCAGTATAAGACGTGTAGTAATCACTAATGAATATGTTATTGGATTGATATATGTAGTTCTCAAATTTAAATGACATACCTATATTATGGTTAAATGATAATAAACTATAATAGTATATTTGAAAAGTGTAAATAACAGTTGTTTAAAAACAAACTTTTCAGGTTTTAGAACCAGTTTTATCACATTTATTTGAATCCGCTCAAATTCAAATTCATTTATTAATTGCTTGAACACGTACATTAGATGTTTTGCTCATATTGTTTATGTACATAAATTAATTAATAATTATATCGAACTACGCAAACTATTATCAGCAGTAAACAAAAGTACGTGCAAAGATGTAATAGTTTTAGGAGACATTAATATTGACCTGAAAGACTCTAAAAACGATACACGTGATAATTATCTTGACATGCTTTCCGAATTTGGTTTAATGTGTGGCATATCAAACTACACACGCATAGAACCTAGGGATAATAAAATCACAAAATCTTGCATTGACCACATTTTCACTCGTACTGACGACACGTCATACACTGCAGCAGTTGACACGGTGTTAGCTGATCACAAAATTGTAATTATGGCATCCGTATATCCAGATACGTTAGCTCATCGCTATAATACAAAACCAAATAGAGCTACCCGAATACAATTTGAAAAATTAAAAAATATAGATTTTGAATGTACTAACCATATGAAGAACCCAGATGAAATATATAATTACATACATACACACTTCAAAAATGCGTCAACTGAACACGATAATAAAAAACACAACAATTGTAATGCATTTCCCTACTATGGATGGATGAACGAAAACTTAAGTAAACTGTGCAAAAAACGCGACTACCTATTTCATAAATGGAGAGCTGATCCAAACAATCATATCCTCAGACTGCAGTATACTAAAGTTCGAAATAAAACTAATAAACTACTTGAATATTACCGAAATAAATACTATGAAAATAAAATAAAAACTAACTACGGCAATCCGAGCAAGTTATGGCAAATTATAAATAACATATGTGGTAGGGAGTCAAAAAGTATTGATGAATCAATACTTAAAGCGTTTGAAGCCCAAAATATATCAGTGAAACAAATTGCAAATAAATTTTCCGTTGAATTTTATAACTCTATAAAAAATATTATTCCAAACTGCACTGAACGCCTATTTAAAGAGTCTAAAAATGTCCCGCCAAATGTATGTATGAGATTTCAAAAAACAACACACAATAGGGTCTCCAGTGTTATTAAAAATCTACACAATAAAAAAAAGTCCCGGCATAGATGGAATAAGAAATGTGGACGTTAAATATATATCAGAAAATCTTACTGTTGCTATAGTTAACCTTATAAACATCTCGGTCCAGACAGGTAAATATCCAGATAAGCTAAAAGTAGGATGTATCCGACCAATATTTAAAAAAGGGACGCACGATGACCCTGTGAACTATAGGCCAATTACATTACTCTCGTCAATTGATAAAATAGTCGAAAAAGTTATTAGTGATCAAATACATAAATTTTATAATGATAATAATATAATCTCTACTAATCAATACGGCTTTCAATCTGGAAAAAGCACCAATGCCCTTCTATCAGACTTTACTGATACCGTAAACTTAAATCTGAACGAAAAAAAACACATTCTGGTGCTATTTATTGATTTTTCCCGCGCCTTTGAAACCCTTGATCATGAGAAACTAATATATAGATTGGAGGATAGTGGATTGGCCGGTACTTTACTGGCTTGGTGCAAAAGTTATCTGCAAAATCGCAACAACTTTGTCAGAATTGGTAGTACGTATAGTGATGCTACAAAGGTGGACATGGGAACAGCGCAGGGTTCTGTGCTGGGCCCCTTGCATTTTCTGGCATACGTGAATAAAATGGGAGAAGCAATAGAACACTCCAAGATATTTCAATTTGCTGACGACACATGCCTTTTAGTATCCCATAAAAATGTTGACACAGCGATGAATTTGCTTCAAGATGACTTCGATAACCTGTGCAGATGGTGTCATGATGCTGGATTAGTAATAAATTCACGAAAAACGAAATTAATGCATATCAAATCTCCCCACATTAACGGTAATCTATATCAAAGTATAAAAAATCATACGCATAAGTGTATGCATTGTAAACCACGTGCGACAACTTGCGAATGTGAAACTGTTGAGGCTGTCGACTCCTACACTTACTTAGGTGTAATAATCGATAACAGATTCAACTGGAGGATGCACATTGAAAAGGTGTGCAATAAACTTCGATCTTTTCTGGCAGTCTTGTATATTATTAAAAACAGATTACCATATAAAACAAGACTGTTGCTGTACAATGCTTTTGCTGATTCTATAATATCATACGGCCTAAGTAGCTATGGTAGGACTTATAAAACATATATGCAAAGGATTCTGAACATACAAGTTCGAATTCTCAAAAAAATTGTGTCGCCGCAAATAAAAATAAAATTTAAAAATGACATACCTAAACTTTTCAAACATTGCAGTGTCCTGCCAATTAATTATAAATTTGAATTTCAGTTGCTCAAAGAAAACTTCTTCAACACAAAACATCAAACATTAAATTCACACTCTTACCATACACGGAACACTACTCTTAATAAATTAATTAAACCATTCTCAAAAAACATGTATGGCCAACGACGTACCGCGTTCTTGTTACCAGATATCTTGAATGGGTTGGATATTAATTTAAGAAATTGTATTACCAAAATAAACATAAAACGAAAACTTAAGCAATATTATCTAGACAAACTGTAGTTGATGTTATAGTTATAAGTATCTATAAAAAAAAAACTGTTATTTTTGTGCAATCTTTAGACTTAATTTATGTATTCTACAGTTAAACCGAAATTGTTTTGTTATAAACTATTGTATACGAACATTACTATAAACCTCAGTGGTTTTTTAATTCACAACTGTACACTAATATATCTGTAAACCTATTTTGTTTCTGATAATAAATAAAAAAAAATAAAAAAAAAAAATTATCATTCACTAACAAGTATGAACATCAAAATATACTAAGTATGTACCTTTCAATCATATCAACGATAAAATAAAATGATTATCGTAGATACTATTTAAGCAAATATTATGGACATATTATGCAGTGTGAACAAGCTTTAAGCGTTAAAAATAGAAGTCTTTATTACAAACATAATAAGGTTCAATTTTCACTACAATTATGATAGAACAAAAACGACACGACTGTATTAAACTGGACTTAAAAGGATAGAAGAACGGTACCTTCATGCAAATTTGTACTCTATTTCGTTCAATTAGAGTTTAAAATTGCTTGCAGTGGTATTATCACTTGACTTTATCTAATGATAAGATTTTTATAGCAACAACATGGCGGCTAGCTATATCTATAAGTTGTATTGTCTTTGTTATGGCCGTTATATCTTGAAAATGTTCAATTAGGATTTCTTAAAAAAAGAGAAATCTCAAGTTTTTAGAATTTGTGTAATGTAATGTGTAACTACAAATTTGTAATCGATTTTGAATTGTGACAAAAAAAAACTTTTTTCTTATTAGGGCTGATTTTTCAATCCTTGGTTTTAAAACTTATTCGTCGAATAATGTATAAAACTACCATTTTAAAAACGTATTCTAATTGCCCGTATTTGACAGTTTACGTGACATTTTAATATTAAGTATCGTGTAATACTTAATTGGACGGATAAGTTTTATCCAAGCATTGAAAAATCGGCCCTTAGTTTAGTATTTTTGATAATAAAGTTTAAAAAATAAACTTAAAACACCACGCTTATGGTGCTTTTCCACAAATAATGTGCGAGGATGTGTTATATAAAAAAATGTGTGCGTGTACTAGTGTACACACGTAAGAAGTGAAACTTCTTTATGACCTTATTTTTCAAAAAATAATTCGCTATATGCAACTTTACAGAAATACGTTGAATCACGCGTGGTAGAGACAAGAAAAAGATGGCGCGTAACGGAAAAATGTCACGCGTAACGAAAAAATGTTACACAAAATGTGTTATTGTTTTTTTCCAACCCCGATAAAGAAGTTTCACTTCAATATATTTGTAAATAAGTAAATAACAAATAGTACCGCTTCAAACGCTAAACGCTTCAAACTTCAAACTAAATGAAGCGATATGATTGGTTATTTACAAACACATGCCTCGCTACACATTTTCGCACATTATTGGTGGAAATGCACCCTTAAGCTCATAAAATTATTATACTGGCACCTTGATAAGTGTACAAAGTTTGAATTAAATCTGTCCATTTAAAGTGGGTCAAAATCGAGTCTAGAGTCGGTTACATACAAACATATAGGTGAAGCTAATAAAAGCGTGTTAAAAACAAAATTTTTGAAGTGAAACAAAAATTTAGTGTAAGATTTTTTCGTTACGCGTGACATTTTTCCATTACGCGCCATCTTGTTCTTATCCCTACCACGCGTGATTGGACGTATTTCTGTAAAGTTGCATAAAGTAAATTATTTTTTGGAAAAAAAGGTCATATAGAAGTTTCACTTCTTACGTGTGTACACTAGTACACGCACACATTTACATTTAGACATTCATTAACAGTTGAAATTCCATCATTTGATAACTAAATTATTAACACTTCATCCATATTTTCATGTTTAAATTAAAAATTGATGTTTTTATTATTGAAATCTGAGATGAGATTTCAGTAATATCGCCTTATTGAAGCATTATTGGAATGTTAATGTTTCGCGAAGCTTGATTATTTTTAATTAGTAAGTAAGTATACGAATATAGAATCGGTCAAGCGCGAATCGATTCCATATTTTAAACAATTCTTTTTATATTAAATTGCCATAGTAATGTGACTAATTTATTGTCATTTATATTGGTTTATTTCTTGTAAAATCCGCCTTTTTTGTAGTAAGTTAAAGCAAGCAATTTTTTGTCTTAGATTCGATTCCCAGAGGAGACTTAAGAGAAATAAATGCAGATACATCACTACATAGTATAAAACAAAGTCGCTTTCTCTGTCCCTTTGTATGCTTAAATCTTTAAAACTACGCAACGGATTTTGATGCGGTTTTTTTAATAGATAGAGTGATTCAAGAGGAAGGTTTTAGTATATAATTAATTAGGTTTTAGACAAAGAGAGCGAAGCCGCGGGCGGTAAGCTAGTGTAATATATTTTAAATTCAAGGTATTTTTAAAAGCTTGTAAAGCTCGAAACTAGATAAAACATAAACCTAAATTAGTGTAATATCTATGATCTTAAGTACTGTATTTTTAAATGAATTTGTTTCTAAAGAATTTCCAGAACAGTTGATAAAGATATTAAAGTCCATAAAAATGTTTATTATCGTTTTTACTGTCGGCAAAAATCTGACATTTGCTGACAAGGCAAACCGCAAGATTGTAAATAAGATTAAATTCTTTCTTGGAAAAACTATGAAATCAGCGTGTAATTTAAAGATAATCTAGTAGGTCCATTTAACTAAATGAAAAGAATAACAAGAATAAATTGTAATGTTCTTCTTAGTTACTAGTGTTATAAATTTGATGTTTTATGAATCGTGAGTTGGTTGGTCTCTCAGAAACTAGTGAATCGATTATGCTGAAATTTTCTATACAGATAGAATATTAACCAACAGGTCAAATTTTAAACTACTTTATTCCTGAGTGACTTAAGCTTTTATTTTTGGTTTCTTCCGGGTCAGGAAAAGCTATTGAGAACCAGCAGCAAATACATTAAAAATCACAATACATATTCACAACCCATTCAAAGAGAAGTTAAAAAATTACAATTATTAAAAACTCAATTAATCAAAGACATTTAAAAGAAACACTAAAAAGTTCGTATCGGCACTGACGGGCCTCCTTTCATCGGCTGTCAAAGTGACATATGATTTATGATCGCCATTGTGGTAACACTGTTCGTTACGTAGTATATTACCATAGTATAAAGAGAGAAGTATGTTATCTTTGAACAAATGTACATCGCGCCGTTTGTATATACGCGGAGCGCTTGGCTACGTCCCCCGTTCATGTACGCCGTTCGGTTCCTTCTCATGGACCGTTCTCGTGCGGGCCGCGCCATTGCTGTTAGCGGTCGGTGTTTGTTTATACATACAATTATTTAAAACATCATTGTTACAAGTAGCAACCCTGCGCCCCGCGAGTTTAGATACCGTGCGCTCCCAAACACCGGGAGTTGGCCTACTTCTCTCTTTATACTATGGTTACGTAGTATATTACTTACTCTGTGGTTCGTTATGCCAAACTCATTTATAGCTAATGACGTTTGAGATGGTTTGGCGCTAAAGATCGACGCGATTGTTAGATAAATGTGAACTAGACATTGAATTGTATCTGTTGAATGCCTTCAAAACTTACGTAGAACTGATGTAGGTATCTCTGTACACAAACATAAAGGTGCCTTTCCACCAGAGATGTGCTACGTTGCTGTGGATGCGTTTGTTATCCACCAATCATATTTATTTATGCACATAGCTTAGCAAGTGGTGGAAACGGGTTCAACGAAGATACGTTTTTATAAAGAAGGATGTGTATTGTGTGCTATGTGTATAGCTACATAATCTTACTATGATAGCTATGTGCAGAGCGTCTACTATCGATACATCGCATAGCTCGAGCTTCGCATCATTCTTCGCACAGCTATATAGCTTAGTATCAGTGGAAACAGTCAAATAGTTTCATAGCATAGCTATTACATTTTCGTAGCATAGCTGCATAGCACATATCTAGTGGAAAAGCACCCTAATAGTCAACTTTGCTAAACAAAACATTTTCGTATATGAAACACACATTGTACAAGCTACCTATTTAACTAGGTACATATTTTTCCATCGATCGTCGAGGCGCACAGACTCTAGGCATCGCCATATGGTGGATGTTCCATGTACCCGGACAAAGCGGTTCGGATCGACATTCTTCATCCGAACCGCGAGGGACTGGAACATGCTTCCTGAGTATGTGTTCCCCGACGAGTACAATATGGGGGTCTTCTAGCGAAGAGTGAACGGGTACCTTCTAGGGAAGCGCGCTCCATCATAGGCCACATCTCAGCTTACCATCAGGCGAGATCGTGGTCAAGCGCTTCCCTATCACACAATAAAATAAAAAAATATTTACTCAAAAAAAGTACATTTGAATTCTCACTCCATATTTTCAACAGAATCGATTAAGTTTACCGACAATGACATACTTAATTTCACATGTATGTATCTCGTAACACATCGACGCGCTCCATTTGAATGGATAATTTATCGATAAAAATAAATGAACACTTGGTAGAGTAATTACTTAAAATATTTCGCAAGGGTCAGGGTTCGAATCGTGAATCAATCACACATACAATGGCATTGAAAATTTAAAGTTAATTTAATAGTTTAACCGACTTTGTTAAAAGAGAGCATTTTGTATTGTGTTGTATGAAATTTATATTTTAGTTAAATTTTGAATTGAGTATGAATATTTTTTTTAATAATTTGGTGTTAAGTATGTGGGTGTTTAAAAGATTTTATAGATTTTTTTGTTTCAGATCTTATTTTTTTAAACATTTATGATATGATAGATTTTAACGTCTTATTTACCTACATTGAATGAATTCATTATCGTCAAAAATTGTTCTTTATCAATAAAATTTTTTAATTTTTTAAAATCGGACCAGTAGTTCCCGAGATTAGCTCGTTCAAACAAACAAAAAAACTCTTCAGCTTTATAATATTAGTATAGATTAAATTAAAGCTTTAAATCCATACTCATATTATAAATGCGAAAGTAACTCTGTCTGTCTGTCCGTTACTCAATCACGCCTAAACTACTGAACCAATATGCATGAAATTTGGTAAAGAGATATTTTGATACCCGAGAAAGGACATAGGCTACCTTTTATTGCGAAATATGTACCACGGGCGAAGCCGGGGAGGACCACTAGTTAAGAAATATATTCTTACTACATCCTATAGATATATCTATAACACGTATTATCTTTTCTATAAGGAAGCTTTATTGTCTGTGCTAAAAAAGGCGAAAACAAAATGGCGTCGTATCCCACAATCCCACATTATTCGAGAACATTTATGGCCATTCACGATCCATTTATAATACAACCGTAATCTAATGCTAATGATTTGGCCAAGTTTATCTTATTTTTAATAGATATTCAGTGTTTTTGAATAATAAACTTAAAATTATTCGAAAAAATTAGATATCAGAACTTTTTCTTACGATTTAACACAAAAACTAATCGATCGAGCTTGAAAATTCTTTTATTCCTACAAGTCAATCCATACTAATATTATAAATGCGAAAGTAACTCTGTCTGTCTGTCTGTTACTCAATCACGCCTAAACTACAGAACCAATTTTCACGAAATTTGGTATGGAGATATTTTGATACCCGAGAAAGCCTTCTTTTTATACCGGGAAAATGACGCAATCCCGGAAATCCCACGGGAACGGGAACTATGCGGGGTTTTCTTTGACTGCGCGGGCGAAGCCGCGGGCGGAAACCTAGTAACTAATAAGTGTACAAAGTTTGAATTAAATCTGTTGTTTTTAGTGAGTTTAAATCGAGTCTATGCTATCGGTTACATACAAACATACAGGTGAAGCTAATATAAATGTGTTTACGAAATATAGCCTACTCGTATGTCACACGGTAATAATGTATCTTTCCATTCTTGAAATATTATTGAAATCAGTTCAGTAGTTTTTGTATAATATTGGTACAAACAATGAAATAATCGCGATCTTTTTGTCACGGTAGTGATCTTTTTGCTGGTTAACATTTACCATAGTTGCCTGGAAGAGATCACTAATATGTGATAAGGCCGCCAAATAAGTTATAATATGTAGTTTTCAGTTAGTAAAATCTTCTGTTTGTGCTACTGTATTAAAATAAAAGCTTTTCTCTTTAGGAATAACTATCTTTACGCCCGCGGCTTCGCCTGATATATCTAAAACCTGTTTATCGAATACATTTTTGTATGTAGGTACTTGTTCACATAACATATTTTAATCCACTTAACTATTACTTACCGTTACTTCTCATAACACGCGATATATCGCAAACGGCTCATCAATTTTGGCCAAACTAACAAACAAAAGTACAGTAAAAGATATTGCTCATTCGCAAGTTATAAAAACTTGCGATAGCTGGATATAAAACATCATAAACATCAGAGGGTCATAAAATGCCGCTTATAAAGTTTTTTATTTGGAAATTAAAGGCATAAGGGATTAAAAGGGACTTATTTATTTTATAACTTACTAGCGGTCCGCCCCGGCTTCGCCCGTGGTACATAATTCGCAATAAAAGGTAGCCTATGTTCTTTCTCAGGGTCTAAAGATTGTCTGTGCCAAATTTCATCAAAATCGGTTAAGAGGTTTATGCGTGAAAACAATACATACATACATAATTACATAATTATTAATTACAAACTTTTCCTCTTTATAATATTAGTATAGATGTAGTTATGAATAGTTTACAGACAGGATGATCAAGAAAATAATAATGTAATTAATAAACCGAGTTTTATATTCCGTTTAATTTTCTTTAATTCTTGATGCTAAAAAATTATTTCAAAGACTGATATGCATTATGAATTTATGCAGAGAAATAGGTAAAATTCAAGGTCGCGTCATGGCAATACCGTCACGTCATGGATTAAGGCGACGATTTTGGCATCTTTGACTCTTGAAAAAGAAGTTTCACTTCTGACACGTGTGCTCGGCACACACGCTCTTTTGCACGCACATACATTTGTATTAAATATAATGACCCATCATAATTATCATTTGTGTAACTCATTATATAAAACAAACAAAAATATAACCACATTACTACTACACCATAACATATCTACAATTCCACAAGGACCAAGCCACGCCTTGAATCCAGGTCATTAGCCACTAGGTCAATAATTTATTATCTGTACAAACTTTAGTATTCGGGTCGATAGATTATTCTAAAAGCTAAGCGCCATTTTAGCGCTACGGAGCTGTGAGTCACAGGTAAATATTTACTATAGAACGCTCGCCAAATGTTGGACTATAGAGTTAGGAAAATATAGAGCAGATAGTTATTTTAGACTACCATAAATTAAACTTAAAAGTTAAAAGCAGTACTATTTTAGATTTTTTTTATAAAATCTCGTAGTGTTAATGATCAAACTCCGCGCTGGACTGATTTTTACGATATTTTTGTATAGGTTCTAGAATATGTCAACATTTTCTTACACATCATTGAATATAGAAAATGCAGAAATAGCTTTAGTTTAGTAGCTTGCGTAAGGTTCATATTTTTGATATAAAAGAAAAGTTCACAGCTTCATTACAGAATAATAGAACTTTCAAATGTTTAGAAATTCGCTCAAACGTTTTACAATATGATGTTTGAAATCGACTTGTACAGTCTATCACGAAATCAATATCTGTTGAGAGGTTTGAATTTTATAGCTAGACAAAACGACCGCGACAGTGCCATAACAATGACAAGCATAATAAGAAGTTAATTTATTAATTAAAATTGTTTCCTAAGGAAGAATATTTAAGCAAAATAAATAATAATAAATATATCAGTTCATGTACATAACAATTTTATTCACCAAATATTTATCCCCGTCCTGTCTATACCTTCATAACCCATGACACTAGATCATAAAATGCATTAAGGTGTACGAATTAGCGAATTTAACAGGATTCGAGTCCCGGGCCGAGTAAACAGGTAAATTCATTAACCTATCTGATAGCCTAATGAAACATTAGAGAAGATGGATTAAATAAAATTCGAAATTTTAAGTGAATGCGCAAAAGGAGTTGTTTTCGGATTTAAATCCTACTTAATGTTATAAATGCGAAAGTTTTTGAGGATGGAAGTTTTTTTATTATTTCATGTAAGAACTACTGAACCGATTACAATGAAATTTGGTATATAGGTAGCTGAAGACAAAGAATAAGACAGAAAATCTCAGGAACGGGAACTATGCGGGTTTTTCTTTGAAATAGCGACCGAAGCCGCGGGTTGAATAAGTTAAGGTAAAGATAGAGTAGAAAGAGTAGGTAAATGTGTATTAAGTTTATGAATAAGTATTAAGTATACAATATAATACTAGATTTCCACCCGCGGCTTCGCCCGCATTTTCAAAGGAAAACCCGCATAGTTCCCGTTCCCGTGGGATTTCCGGGATAAAACCTATCCTATGTGTTAATCCAAGTTACCCTCTATATGTGTGCTAAATTTCATTGTAATCGGTTCAGTAGTTTTTACGTGAAAGAGTAACAAACATCCATACATCCATACATCCATACAAACTTTCGCCTTTATAATAGTATTAAGATTAAGATTAAGATATTAAGATTATAATATAAGGAAATGTCTTTGTGAAACATACAAATGTATGCCTATTTTGAAGTGTTTCTAAATAGGCATATTATACATTCGATCTTCAAAAACGGCACAGGGAGATAGATGGCATGATGGCAACTATCGTGAGAGATAGAGACAACAGATGCTAACTGTAGCTAATTAGCCACATTTCGTGCCTCTCCTAGAGCGCTTATAATCTATCTACACATTTTTGCACGCCTCATAAGCGAAGCGTTGAGGTGGGTACTACTGTCACTTCGCGCAGAACATCTGATTTTTCAAACTTAAAATGTCTTTATGTATCATACATTGCACTTGTAAGATAATACATACACACACATATAAAGAAAAAACACTATTTTTAACGTTCATGATATTTTTGATGTCATTTTTGTTATTTAAACTAGTTAAATAACAGTTTAAAAAAGTTCTGTCTTGGACGTCCGTGTGTCTGTATGTGCGGATCCTTTTTCTTGTTAACACGATAGCGACCGAAATACTTTACTAATCGAGTCTTTTTTTTCTCTTACGCTTGAGTATGCTCAGGAATAGAACCCTTTCATTTTTCAGGGTCTGATTCGATGTGGTTTAATTGTTATTAAATAAACAAAAATAATAATTAATAAATATTTATTAAAAAAAAATTATGAGGCGTGCACTTTTGGATTTTCCAAATTTTTTACTTATAATATCATTGAACACTTTCTATATAATAACAATAAACGTGATTTTTTATTAGAAAAGTACATATCTTATATATAAAATTCCCGTGTCACAATGTTAGTCTGCATACTCCTCCGAAACGGGTGGACCGATTCTCATGAAATTTTCTGTGCATATCGGGTAAGTCTGAGAATCGGCCAACATCTATTTTTCTTAAGTACCACGGGCGAAGCCGGGGCGGACCGCAAGTATAAGTATATTATTTTTGTATATATGGCGAATATAATTACAAATCCGCTAAAACAGCGTAACCAAATATGTTAAAACATTCCAAAAACGATATTTAATTACAACAACACTATAAATAATTAGTAATTTTAAATCCTTTTAAGTAACCCGTCTTATCCCGGAATGAGCCTCCGTTAAATACAATAAAGGGGCCTAGGGATGTATGCGTGTCCTTAAAGCGGGCTATTCATTACCCGACTGACTTAGTGAAACGAATTTATGAATGGCGAATTTATTATCGTAATAATGTAAATACAATTTTAAATTTCGTGAATTTAGGTTCATATTTATTTATTCGTATACTGATTTGTGATACAAATTGTTGTTATGTATTAATTATCTCTCATTAATCTTGTTAATTTTTTATTCTAATTTACCTGCAGCTTCCCTTGCAGCTTCCCTTGGCTTTCTGGTTGTCCGGAATCGCTTTCAAGGAATAAAACATATATGTACTTAATTGTTTCTTTCATTTTTTTTATGATCTCGTCCTTGTTGCATACAATATGAATTTATTTATCTAGGTACACGTAAGATTAATTTAAAATTACTCAGTACATGCTATGTTCACTTGATATTGGTGATACTATCTTGATTTGATAAAATATGTAGGTACAATTTTACGTGATTTATCAATGAAAAGCGAAATATTTAAATAATAGTTATTTTTTTTTTCGTCGCACTCTGAATGGCCAGCCTTATCCATTTTGCAGGCATCGCCTCACGTATGAATAAAGTATAGGTCTTGAAAGGTTCCCTTGTATGGTGTTGCAGTATCAAGATGAGATACCGCTAATGTATTCAGCGCTAGATAAATCTTGACTTTTTTAGACTTTTAAGAATTCTATATAGCGCGGCAGATTTTTTTTTGCATTAGAAATGAAGTTGTGTGTGGATTTTTGCAAAAGTGTGATTAGCAATCTGTATAATTGAATTGTTAAAAATTGAGAAAAAAATCGTTGTGATTGTTTTCTCCTTTTTGGAAACTTTGTCACGTTTTCAATATAGATTCAGCCACCAATAGTTCGATAGTAATTTATACATAATACATAATTTGTTTTATTTAAACATCCACATATTTTATCTATTAAAACACTTATTGTTTGCGTAATGTAAACAGCTGATAATTAAACTTCTTTAGATGTGCTATGCCACAATAATAATATGTTATTGGCGCCTTAATTTGCAGGTACTTATTTTAGTTTTTCATATTTTCTTTGTTAATAAAATGATATACATAAACAACTAAATCGCATTTACCAACGGCCAAATATATAAAGTAATTTAAAACAGCACATTAAAAACAATGCATTCCCCAATATTATAATTAAGTTAGTTGTAATTAAAGAATGTTGATTGATGGTGCCACGCCCGACCACTATGGCGTCTGTAATTATGACCTCAAATGATATATTGTTTTTATTTTTCGTAAAAGATAAAAGATTAACGCTTTATCCTTTGGTCGATGGATGACCTTGTAAGCAAGGATAAACAGCTGCCATAAAAAAGAAAAAAAATAGAAACGTCAGTGACATTTGGCTGTCAACTCATGTGTTTATTTTTAAATAGAAAGTGCATACACTAGAATAAAAAAAAAACATTTGTTTGTTATTGTTTTTAATTTATTTTGCGTAAAGATATAATAGTGCGTTCAATAATCCATACTAATATTATAAATGCGAAAGTAACTCTGTCTGTCTGTCTGTTACTCAATCACGCCTAAACTACTGAACCAATTTGCATGAAATTTGATATGAGATATTTTGATACCCGAGAAAGGACATAGGCTATCGTTTATTGCGAAATATGTACCACGGGCGAAGCCGGGGCGGACGGCGGACCACTAGTAATTAATAAATGTAAAAAAAACATGCTTAAACTCATAAAATTATTGTATTAGCACCGATCCTTGATTCGTGTACAAAGTTTGAATTAAATAGGTCAAATTCGAGTCTAATAGAGTTGGTTTCATACCAACATATAAACATACAGCTGAAGCTAAAAAGTGTAGGTATTAAAAACTGCAGTAAGAACTAAAATTCCATAAATTTTAGTTTCATTACAGTTTGAAGTAGTCCCCTCCTTAACACAGATAATAAATTCCCTTAAAGGGATATATCATACTTCCCAGAAAGCATCCTTAGACGATAAATAAAACGGGTTTTAAATCCGTCATATCCTATAAACAAGTCAAGAACCATTATTGAGTATGGGGTAATAATTTAAAAAAATAACTCGGTTCTGATTCACGGGGAAATATTAAATTTAAGAGCAGACGTGTGTGCTAATCAATTATCACCTTTACGACCTTAAAAGCACCTTTGATGGTTAAGTGCGAAACGGTTTTGGGTTCAGTATAATAAATATTGAAGATATAGGTATAGTTGAAAGGTGATGTTTCAAATAATAACATAAAATACAATAATGAACAAATAACACCTTCGCATTTATAAATTATAATATACCTAAGCAAGATATAGAAGGTAGGGCTCCACTCTCGCGTTTTGGGCTCCCTTTAGAAAAAAATAGTGAAATTAAAAATAACCTATATGCAAATAGTCTTGAAAAATAATCGATTAAAAATATTTTATCATTACAACTGATTAACAGAGGGTAAGTATATTAATAAAACCTGTACAAGCGGCTAGTTTATATATTAGTCTTATAGCAGTATTTAATTTATTTATTTACGGAACCCTAAAACCAGTATATTTCACGGTTAAGTCGACGATATTCGCGATTCGCAAAGAATCGCTTTAAAAATACCGTGACAATACAGCGACACGTCTGCCGAAAATAAAAATATTAATAAAACATTATTATTTATATTTTTTACATTGGCAGACTATATACCAGACTATAGACTAGAGTCTAGACTAACACAGATAATTAAATTTAATATTCTTCAATTATTATTCGTTGTATGTGTTAATATTGTGTTTGTGTGTGTAAGTAGTATAAGGCGGTAGGCCGCCTTATCTATACTAATATTATAAAGCTGAAGAGTTTGTTTGCTTGAACGCGCTAATCTCAGGAACTACAGGTCCCATTTGAATACTTGTATTATTGTTAGATAGTCGATTTATTGAGAAAGGCTGTAGGTACATATATCATCACGCTAAGACCAACCAGGAGCAATGCGGGTAAAACCGCAGAGCACATCTAGTAATATATATTTTGTTTGCATAACATAATATCATAAACTACTAGACCGATTATAATACATTCTTTCACTGATTAACACAGGTTTTTATTGTTAACTTTAATACTAATTTAAATACAAATAACATAAATATCAAATCGTCTATTTAGCACATAATAATATTATTAGAAACTGGAATCGAACCACAGATACACGAGGTCAGAGGGTCAGATAATAGAAGAAATATTTAAATGGTAATACGATAGAAAAATACGGATAGTCTAAGAGATGGTGACGGATTTAAAGCTCTTAAAGTTGATAAATTCCCTAAGAGCCTGTTTGAAAGATTGATGTATTCGTATACATATTATTAATTATTTTTCATTTTAACTGACATAATATGTGGTTAAAAGAACATGCCCAGAAGCTGTAGATAATGAGTAAAATGTTAAAAGAAGACGGGCACTCGGGGACTGCCGCGGTAAAGCTATTGCATGCTATGCCTTCAAGCCACACCTCCGTGCCCGTCGGAGTGGGGAGCGTGAGGTTTTTTCGTTACGGAATTTCTGGATTCGGTCTCCGCGCTCAAGGCCCGCGATAGAAGCTATGCAATAGCTTAATAAAATATATCGGTACCCACCACTGGAGAAAATATTTATTTAAGATCATTCAGGTTATGGATTGTTATATTTATTTATATTACATACATGTAATATTTACAAAACTACCTACGTTATTATTAGCATTCAAAATTACAATAATTCTCCTTTGTCTAAAATAATTTATAAATAAATATTTTTTGTAATATAAAGCAGTTTTTAGATGACATTTACGATTTACAATGTTCATTACTTGTAACTTGATCATTAATTAGGAATATTCTTGTACATTTTTAGTAACGTATAGATCTTTCACCATCTCTTAGACTACACAATAGTTAATTCCGATTTACGTTCGGCTTTGTCAAATAACTTTGCTTTTAACAAACTCATTTTGCATATTAAAAGAGTATGTTTATTTAAGTTATGAGTTTTAACGGTTTTCTGTGGGTTCCGTTTCGATTAGTTTTTAAATAATAAAAAAGTAAAATAAATAAAAAGGCTTCATTGTGTATTTTTATGTACGTGCAGGCGCTTAAGATTATGCAATGAATTCTGAGATTAATCATGTATAATGGAAATTAATATTAAATTGTATTTTTGTAAAATAATGCAAATTATCATTCATAAATTAAGAAGAAAAAGCTTGTGGATTTTAAATTAAACCGATTTCGATAAAAATTAAAATACATTTTTGAGTTATCTTTACTAATTTACAAAAGTTAAGATGTTTATTATCTGCCTACATCACATGAATTTTACTGAACTGTTTTTGATTAAACTTGGCAGTGTAGATTATACGTATAACAACAGATAGGCTAAAGAAATATGTATACCATACATTTATAATATTATCTATACTAATATTATAAAGAGGAAAGGTTTGTTTGTATGTATGTATGTATGTATGGTTTTCACGCATAAACTAGTGGAGCGATTTTGATGATATTTGGCACAGATAACCTTTAGACCCTGAGAAAGAACATAGGCTACCTTTTATTGCAAAATATGTACCACGGGCGAAGCCGGGGCGGACTGCTAGTTAATAATAATAAAAAACGTAATTTACGACAGAAATAGCAATCTCAAGTCCTATTTTTATTTCGACAACCCTAACTACTAAAAAGTTAGTACCTACTTCTTCATAATATGTTTCTTTATATTTTTTAACAGACTATACCAGGTATATTCACTTAAGACCTAAAAACTAGGCAGACATTCTCCATCCTTCAACTTGCAACCTAGACTAATTTAAAAATAACTCAAATTACGTCCCTTCATTTACAATGCAAATTCAACTCTAACACAATCCAATAAAATTCATTTTTCAATACAACAAAACACAATGTCAAACGGCCATTTGCAATTTGCATACGCTTCATTAAGATATTTTGATCTTTAAATGTAATGCAGTATTTCCAAATTCGGAATCTGTGGGAAAACTAGGCGCATGCAAATTACTTGTAATTAAATTGAAAAAGAAATGTTTATACGGATATAGTCACGCATCACTACATAGTATAAAACAAAGTCGCTTTCACTGTCCCTATGTCCCTTTGTATGCTTAAATCTTTTAAACTACGCAAGGGATTTTGATGCGGTTTATTTAATAGATAGATTGATTCAAGAGGAAGGTTTTAGTATATAATTTATTAGGTTTTAGACAAAGCGGGTGAAGCCGCGGGCGGAAAGCTAGTAGTATATGTTTAAACAGCTTATAAAAAATGTATTCTTGTATGGAATAGTGGCTAAAACTATGGAGTTGCTTCTTTTAAATTTTCGTTTTATATTGAAGTGAAACTTCTTGCCGCGTTGGGAGTAAAATTTTTAGGTCGTTTCATGGCAATACCGTCACGTGACACGTCATGAACGTATAGGCGTAAGGCGTAATATAGGATCGTAAGGCGACGATTTTGGTATTTTTTAATCTTGCCAAATAAGTTTCACTTCTGACGCGTGTGCTCGGCACACTTTTTTTTATATTAATGTTCTTAAATACAATATTAAAATGAGATAAAATATTAGATATTACAATCCTACGCGAATGCAGCCTGAGTCATTACTTCAACCCGGTATGGACAATGGAATTCTTAGGCAAATTAAGTAAATACTGTTTACGATGCAGTGTTAAAAGGCAGCTGTCAGCGGTGAGATGTTTTTGTCTGTCTGTCCATTAAGGGCTTGGTCTAGTAGTGCAAACAAATGCCTCCTGTCATCCTATATGTAAATAATACAAATGTACTAAGGGAAAGTTGCTCCACTTAATTTTTAAAAATTAAATCATTCGTATGCATAATTTAATATTCGTAATAAGTACCAAAAATGACAATTTGAAACAATTTTCGTGAAAATTACACCGGGTGATTTTTTTTTATCAGTACACAAAATTTGCGAATACTTTCTATTGATATCTTCAACTTCATGTTTATACAGTGTGTCCGGACATGACATACCGATATTTGAAGGGGCTATTCTCCAGGTATTTTTATCGACAATTCAACCCCTCTACAGTCCCCTACCTCACCCCCTTCAAATTGGTTTTCGAATTTTTTAAAGTATGTTTCATCACTCTTATCAATTAAATTTGTTTAGTGGTCCCAAGAATAACTTGTTATTGTTCAAATAAAACCAAATTTAGTATTTTGTGACACTCACTTTTGAATTTATTACAATTTTCATAAATTCACTATCCGAATTGATAGGTTTGCCATTTTGAGGGGGGTGAGGTAGGGGACTGTAGAGGGGTTGAATTGTCGATAAAAATACCTGGAAAATAGCTTACAAAGAAATTTGGACAAAATATAAAAAAAAAATAAGCTTTCCATACAAAATGCATAACTCTATACATTTTTTTCGACCTAAGTTTCTTAGTGAAAGTTGTTCAGTTTAACTAATAAACCGGATAAACAAATTTTGTATATATAATAAAAAAAATGTAATGTTTGTGTTAAAAAATTATAAAATAGAAAAATACGCAAATGAAAACAAAAGATATTTATTTCTGACTAGCTTCCGCCCGCGACTCCGTCCGCGCGGATGTCGGTCTTCGCGTCTTCTACAGATTTATTATACATATTATGTATAATATATAGATTTGTATTGATAAACCTAATAAATCCTTTGCTAGCATTCTGATGCTTTATCGGTTGCACTGGATTGATCTCTTTTTCAATCGCTTGAATGATATAGGATGGGTCCTTGATGGGCATCGAATGCTGAAGTCTCGAATCAATCAATTCTGACAGTAGGCAATTTATGTAAAATCTTGATAATGGTCCATCATTTTATTTTGCCTAAACGTTACATAATTTTTTATATATTCTATTTTTAACGAATGATTCACTCCAGTCCAAACAGCAAATAAGCAGACTTCTGCTTCTGCAACGTTTAGTTGTCCCTGAATTTGGAAAAAATAGTCATGATTCTTATCTATGACAAAAGTGTTATTTTTTGCATTGTATTTCAAATATTAATTTTTTTTATTTTTAACCGCATCTTCCGCATTCATGTCTTTTGCCGGAATTAGACATTTAACTTCTACTAGTCCCATTTTCCCTTTTTGATATGGGAGTGTATAAAGTAAATTTTTTAGATATTTCTCGTTATACTTTTAAAAAGTTATTATTGTCATTTTGCTCATTAGGTAAAGTTATTTCGATATCAGTTTTAAGTTTTTTGATACCTGCAATAATAACGTCATAATCGCCTGCACATACTTAACGATTACACCCTGTATACAATCCACCATCCACATTCATAATGTTTTCCTGTCCTCCTCTCCTTTACGCTGTTCACCGATACATTTTAAATGAGTAAATCTGCTACCACTGAAGGATGTTTCATTGTGATCAGCAAATTTTCACCACTGTTGTCGATTATTTGTTTTTCATTTTTAATCAGCAATTCATCATCAGTTTTGTTTTTTGCAGATTGGTGATGTAGGTACCCTAACAATACGTCGAAAAGGGAAAGCATCAACGAATTATCGTTTTCGTCCTCTTTTTTTATTCTTCGCGTCTCTGTTACTTGTGTTAGTTTAGTTCTCAACACCCACTGAATTTTCTATGTTATTGTGATCTTCCATTACATCTGAGTTTTGATGATGTGATGATAATCCATTCGTTTTAATATTGGTACTAAGAGTTGGTGGACTAAACTAGAAATGGCGGACTAAATTTGTCAGCGCGTCTGTAAGATCAGAATATAAAACCAACATCCTGTATTTAAGTTACAAAATTAATAATCAAACAACATGCCGCTACGTTGAAAATGACTAGAAGAAAAAATTAAAACACCTCGGCATATAATTTTGGAGTAAACAAATCATTTTCCCCGTATGGGGATTTCCCCGGATGAACTTGGGAAGTTCAAGTTCTCAATACAAGTTTATATTATATTTCGTATTTCTCAAACGAAAAATAAACATTTTTGGAACTTCAAAAAAAAATTATATTATAAGAAAATTTATGAGATTACTTTAGTTTTTAAGAAATATACATCCCTTTACTGACACCCCGTAAAATAAAGAAATTGTTGCCAATCACCTTTGCAATCTATTTGGTTTCATTAACTTTATGTTCGAAGATAATTTTTTTTCTAGTAGTTACACGCGTATTTTTTTCGTTTATTTTCCATATCGAAATCAAATGTATAAAAATACGAATATTTGCACAAAACTAAGATAAAAATAATCAATTAACAAAAATATTAAATTTAATGAAGTAGAGCAACTTTCACTTCGGTATGAAGGAAAATCGAGCGTAGAGCACACGTCAGAACGCTCCGGCCCAAGGAGCGCGACTAAAGAAATTCGCTAGGATTTTTCCTAATTATTTTAAATATTTTTTTAATATTTAAAGAATTATCAAAATTCAAAAAAAAAATTTTTAAAGGATTAATACTCATTGGTCTTCAACCAACTCGAATAAATTAATGGAAAAAATAACTTTTAGCAGTATTTATCAATAGATTTTGTAAGGCAAAAAATGGGAAATTTAATGAATTTATAACGTTCTAATTAGGAAAATCATAAGTTTTTCGGCAATTGTATTCAGCAGTTTTTAATAACGACTATATAAGGATAATAATGCGCTGATCAGATTGTATAAATTGTAATCGGTTGCAACGTAGTGAGTGCACAAACTTAGCTCGAAATGATTTTGGGGGAAAGAGACTTATCTTGAAGGCCTGATTAAGGTAACATAAAGTAACTTTATAAATGTGAAAAAATTCACGCGCATTGCGTATATAACACTAATTGATAAACAAGAAAAAAAAATTCAGTTTATCATTTCATTAGCCGGGAAAAAATTGTCAAATAACTTGTTAAAAACGCAATTTTGCTAGACTGCAGCCTTAATATTAAAAAAAATTGTCTGTCTGTGTTTATTCTACATATATGTAATACTAGACAAATGTCCCGGCTTCGTCCGAGTTGTATCGAATAGTGAGGTTTAGGTAAATTTTACTCTATTTAAAAACTGTATATGTGTAACTGTATACGTATATACATATGTATGAAGATTGTAGGTACAGAGTACAGACAGACGGGAAGTTTTTTTTAAATACTATGGTGACTCCGAATAGTTTTTTTTGCCCCCAATTCCAAATTTAGAGCAATGAGCCTTAAACAATGATGTCACAGCAAAAATTCGTCAATTCATTTTTAAGTCGCAAAAATATCCAAGTAAAGACAATCGCCATTAAATTAAATTGCAATTATTTTCTCCGATTTTACTTTTTAATCACTTCCTTGTAATTTTTACGGATCATTAACAGGGTTTAAAAATGGCGTTACCTTATAACAAAGCGTCGTTTTATCGAATTGTTATGAAAACAAACTATTGTCAGAAAAAATAAACAAAAACAATGGAACAGTTTTTGGGGAAACTTTCACTGCTCACATATTTTGAGTAGGAAAATTTTATAGGAAGGTTTGTCCCGGAAATCCCAGGAGTACGGGAACTACGCGCGCGTTACATATTGTATTATACCTAGTTCTGTTTATTTACATACATTGAATAACAACCCTTTTTATCAACGAGCAGTTAAAAAAATTTTACATAACATTGTGTACATATTATCAACTAGCTGTGCCCTGCGGTTTTACCCGCAGTGCTCCACTCGTGTTGGTCTTAGCGTGATGATGTGGTGATGATATATAGTCTACAGCCTTCCTCGATAAATGGGCTATCTAACACCGAAATAATTTTTCAAATCGGACTAGTAGATCCTGAGATTAGCGCGTTCAAACAAACAAACTCTTCTGCTTCATAATATTAGTATAGATTATAATTACTTATTAATTTAAGATTATATCTTATGTAGTTTCGCTGCTAATGATATATCTTCAGTCACTTTTCGGTTTAATTATGCAAATTTAGCCGTTTACAAATAAGAGCATACCTACAAACACACAAACTTAAATGTTTATCCTTTATATAATGTTTTTCTTTGTTTCACCCAGTTGTTGTCAGCAAGTTGGCTTAACTTTTATGATCGATTGTGATGGAATACTTGCTAACAGAATCTATGGTTAAATCTTCTTATACAGGGTGTCCCACTATTGGTATACTAAGCGCGATGAGACTTGTAGTTTAGTATACACTGATCACGTAAAAAATACATAAACAATAAAATTACGTCAAAAATTTTTTGCTAAATTTTTCCTGAAAATCCATGTTTTCTTCTCTAGCTTCGCGCAGCCGGCATATACCGCTTCGCTAATGTGAGCATTTTGTCTATGAAAACATAATCTTAAACGATAGCTCACGTGCTGGTGGTAAAGTTGAGCGGGTTGCTTGTTATGGGTGTACACTTAGAGTTTTAAGAATTCATCTATTTGAAAAAAAATGCGCCTGGAATTTTATAAGTATTTTTTACGAACTCCGCGTATGCAAAACTATAACCTCCTTTGAGCTTAGTATACCAACAGTGGGACACCCTGTATATAAAATTCTCGTGTCACAATGTTAGTCTGCATACTCCTCCGAAACGGGTGGACCGATTCTCATGAAATTTTCTGTGCATATCGGGTAAGTCTGAGAATCGGCCAACATCTATTTTTCATATGTACCACGGGCGAAGCCGGGGCGGACCGCTAGTTATTATTATAATATCTGAAGTATACGCCATTTCAAACGTGTTGTATGAAGTTTCCCTACGGGTTGTATTTGTATATTGTGGCAAAGTTGTGACTTTCTAATGATGAATGAATTTTAAAATCAATTGACACTAGCTGTGCTCCGCGGTTCCTCCCGCATTGCTCCGCTCCTGTTGGTCTTTGCGTGATGATATATAGCCTTATAGCCTTCCTCGATAAATGGACTATCTAACACCGAAATAATTTTTCAAATCGGGCCAGTAGTTCCTGCGATTAGCGAGTTCAAACAAACAAACTCTTCAGCTTTATAATATTAGTAGGTAGGTATAGATTTTAATTTTACTTCAATGAAATAATACCGTTTCTTTGCTTCACATGTGTTATGTGTAAAAATCTCCGAAATTGCCCACTGTCTCTTTATGTTTGTATATATTTGTAATAAAACCTCCGAAACCGTCACATTAGCCCGTCTAAAAAAAAACGTTGCATTCAAAATATTAATGTTTTATAATCGCGTGTATTATAACAGTATACCTACCATAATTGGGTCAGCCATTTCTAATATTCAACCACCACGCATTGCTGTGAAAATTATTTTAAATTGCCAATAAATAATGTTAATATTACCTTTATATTAGTAGGTGTTTAACTCGAACTAAGTTATAAGTTCACTTCTTTGTATAGGTACTAGTTTTATACGGCGGTTTTGGTCGCGTCTATGAGAAGCTTGGTAAAAAATAATTATTTTTGACATTTTGGATTAATTCGCTTTTATTAGCTGTGTGTATGTTTTTTGTAGGTAACTGACTCTTTTAGTTTTGATGTTGATTCACTGTGAACGGACGGATGTAATTCAAATTTTGTGTACTTATCAAAGATAGGTGACCATACAAAAATTTCATGAGTTTAAGCACACGCTTACATATGAATTATTATAAAATTCAAATTCAAAAAGACTATGGACTATGTTCTATCTATCTTAACACAAAATTACATCGAGATAGATACAGCCGATCTGTTGAAATACCAATATTATTTTAATAAAAAAGTTTCTAAGAATGGAATGTTCTAAGAATGTTTGTTACTCTTTAACGCAAGACCAGCTGATCCTATCCGTATGAAATTTAGCACAGATATTATAATATTAAATTATACTCTGGATTATCACATAGGCTTTTTACTCGGGTAACATATGCATACGAGTGAAGCCGCGGCTTGAAGCTAGTTCAAATCGCAAAAAATGAACATCACACGTAAAACCCCTTGTCATCTAGAAAATGAAATTGCCATAAAGAAATATTAGCTAACAAAATTACCATGAGTTAGCGGAATGTGCAATAATTAAATATTTTCATAAACGACAACATCGTGATGATAAATCACAGATAGCGTGTGTTTCCATTGTATGACGATATTTTCTCAAGACGGCTTGATTTTTTAAAAGTATTCGTCGCTACTATATGATGTTTTTGGTTAAATGGGAAAGAAGACAGAAAAGAAAATTTATTTATTTATTTATTTATTTATTTATTATAATAGAAAAGAAGTAATCTAAGTTAAAAGTTAATTATAATTGTAAATATTAAAGGTAAACTTAAGGCGTTACCCGGCAATTTCGACTATGTTCAACCTCTATAAAGTCTGGTACAACATAAAGCACAATACCGAAAAAAATATATAAAATAGTATGGTCTTTGATCTTTAATTGCTCGCGAGGACTTTTTTCCAAAGTTAATAGATTTCTAGAAAAAAAATGTGCCGTGGTCATCGATTTTTCCGCAAATACTCTATAAACTTCGTAACCTGCTGACTTAGAGCTCTGAAAATTTTATGTTTAATAAATTATCAGTTACACAACAGTCCCTGACGAGGATTTTTTGTTTCACTGATTGGTATCTTTTTAAATACAAAATGCGAGGAAAAAAGAAGGTGCAGCGGGAGAGGTTTGAGATCCGTCAATTATGGTCAAGGTTATTAGCGCATGTATAAGCCTTAAATACAAAAATTGACCGCCTCCGTGGTACAGTGGTTGACGCGTGAGCGTAGCACCGAGGGGTCCTGGGTTCGATTCCCGGTGGAGACGAAGAAAAAAAATGTCTTGGTCTGGCTGATCACCTACTTGTCTGTACTGTGTGTACTGACACACAATGCTGATCACCTACTTGTCCCTAAAGAAAATCGTTCAGTGAAACAGATGTAAGTATATTGCATATGCCCCTTACCCCACTTGAGGACATGGGACTTCACTTAAATACAAAATTTATTTATTCAATTAGGCTTCTTCTAGAAGCACTTTTGAATCGTCATTACATATTTTAAACATATATTATATTTAAGTACCACCGATATGTATAAAATCAAATCCACGAACACATTGCAATACATGGTAACTTTTCTATTGTTATGACTTATGAGGAACTAGGAAGAACGTTATAACTTGACTGATTGAACTGGTAAACACAAATAAACAAACATACGAAATTTTCCTTGACAATGCTCTTGTGTAGAAATTCTATAACAATGGAAACACACTAAGGGTAATTTCATATCACCCTTGTTTGTGTTTAATTATAAACAAAGATTTAGTAATTAAAAACTATATAACAGATTTAAAACACGATCTATTAATTATATTATTAAAGCTTGTCTAAGAACTACTTACCTGTGTTATACGGTTTTCTGACAAAGTACTTATTTAAACATTATTATGCATTTAATATTTAAAATACTGTGAGTTTTCACATACATACAAACAGACACTTCTATGTATTTTTATTTATTTTTTGCTTTCCTTCCTTGCCTTTCTCAATTTTAAATTAAATTCCTTTCTTCCATCTTGCCGTTTCAATAGATTGTATCAACCATCCATGGACGTATAAAAAAAGACGGACACCGTATTACGAACAAACAACGTGAAGCCACCATAGTAAGCTAGCGATCGTGTAAAGACAATAACCACGCACACACTCTCACCATAGTAAGCTAGTCGGCCGCCATTACGTCGTGAACTACCGACTGATTAACTGCGTCACTGTTTCACAAAAAATATTTAAAATGCCGTCTTGTGTGGTTAAATGGTGCCGCAACAGTACAATTTTAAATAACAAAACACAAGGGATTACATTCCACAGGGAAGCAAGTTATTTCTTTTATGTTTTAATGACAAAATTATTACGGCAAAATTTATAGAAAAAAAAAATACAGCCGCCATTGTCATCAGGACAGCTGTTGCCATGGCAACATGGCACACACACATGGATGTTTCGCCGCCATTACTAGGCTTCACTCAATGTTTAGGCGATATACCGTCCGTCTTTTTTTATACGTCCATGCAACCATCAAAACATATTTTTAAGAACACATTTTCACTTAAATATGATTCTTCACTTCCTATAAAATAATCTTATCTTAATCTTTTCTTTGTCTTTCTTTTATGTATTGTTCTTTGTCACAATCGATATTAACAGAATATTCGATTTATATCGAAATCTAAAAATATTACAACCTCTGAACTTTATATGATGACTCGAAAAGGCAATTCACGCGCGCGGGTAAACAACGTTTTTTTCGTTTTGGCGCCAACTGCGCATTTCTTTTTTTTTACGTATCGATACCGATACCGATAACGATACCTAATATCTATACCGTTTGGTGTAATAACGGTTATTAGAAAGAAATGTATATGAAGAAATTATATAAATATAATTCACTAAGTTTATTTATAATATAAATATTTTTAATAGATTTAAATTATTTTAAGTAAAAATTTGAGTCGATATTTCAGAGGATAAATTAAATAAGCAATCTACTATACAGTTACTTAACTGGAACTTTCTAATTTGTATCTGTGATTTGTATTGACACTTAAAAGTGGATATTATAATATTATATCAATTTTATACAAAAGCAAAGAAAAATGAAATAAATTTCAATATGTGAATATTGAATTATGCTCATGTGAAGGTACGTTATTGAATTTACCAGAATATCCCGTAATTTGCTGAATCGATTCTGTTTTATTTTATTTTATTTTATTTTTTTTTTAAATAGATAGACCAAGAATTGTTCAAGCTATTGAAGTACCACTCAAGGGACGCCGTAGGGTTAAACTTGTATTAATTACGAACTTAATTCAAGAGCGAAGACAGGGTGGCAAGCTAGTGTTGCAAATGCCTATATAGGGTTGGGACTGAAAAGAAAACATAAAATAAAAATAAAAAATAAAGTTAAAATAATACTTTGCATGTTAGACTGAGATCGGCTTGGTACATTATTCGTTAACAGAATATGAGCCGAGTACACACGTTCGTGCGATATGGTGATAGGGTTGGCACTTTTTTGTTTTTATTTTTTTTATATGAAATCTTATTTTATCGCATACCAGCAAAATAATTTACTTAGTTATAACTTATGTTGGGTTAAACAACCTATATTATATCACCGAAATATATTAAGATGCCAGCTTATAAGGAAATTAACATTTTACAAATAACGAATGCTCGTAGTAAATGTACAATTTCATAATTCTGGTTCATAAATATTATATAATATTAACACCGCGAAAACATGTGGTGTGGATGAAACATGTCAGTTCATTAATTCATATTAATCTATCAGTAATTCGGGTTTGAGATAAAATGCTTTAGCAGTTGGAGTAAATGCGGTCTCTCTTCTACGTTTATTCTTATGGGGTCATCTTCATAAGTTTGCGGATAATATACTGACATCTGTTTTTGATGATATATACTGCTACACTGACACTTCACCATAACGCAATCATTTTCTTTTTCAAAAATAAAAAATAAATAAAACAAATAATCATCACATTTGACAACCCTAGCAGCTCTCAGTGGCCGCTACTCTCAAGTCTTGTACGCTCTTCTTTTATTTTGCGCGAATATAATATTTTTAAAACTTTTTCTTATCTCCATTGCCTTTTGTGAGCCTGTTCTGTGTTTTATAATGTGTTTGCTACGCCCTGGATTTTATTTACTGCGAAAATATACTGAAGTACTCTGAATGGAATATGGGACAAACGAACAGACAAAATTACTCACTATATACTATATACTTAATTTGCGATTTAGAATAATTATTTATCTATACTATAATATTATAAAGCTGAAGAGTTTTTTTTTGTTTGTTTGAACGCGCTAATCTCAGGAACTACTGGTACGATTTGAAAAATTATTTCGCTGTTAGATAGCCCATAATTATCGTGGAAGGCATTATCAGCAAACTTTGAAACTGTTGCTTTTCAATTTATATTTATAAATAACTAGCTGTGCTTAGCGTGATGATATATAGCCAATAGCCTTCCTCGATACATGGGCTATCAGCTAACACCGAAAATTTTTTTCAAATCAGCCTAATGGTTCCTGAGATTAGCGCGTTCAAACAAACAAACTCTTCAAATTTATAATATTAAGTATAGATTAAACTACGTTATTCCCAAGTGAAGTAACATGTTGAAATTTCGTGGTCAATTGAAATATTTCCACTTTTTATACACCTATAATAAAGATTGATAAGTAATATTGAAAAGCCAATTTTTTTGTTCGATTCGATAAATCTTATCAGAAATAAGTCATGATTACGTCTAATAAATCAGACGCTAACGACGTAGCAAAATATAAATTGAATTTTGTTTTGTTAGTTATGTTGAAAAAACATTTTCAATATTTATTAATGTTATTTAAGTTTAATAAATAAGTTCACATATTTTTATTTCACTTTTTCAACTGTACAAAATATGTAAATAAATGTAGCAACATTAAAATTCGTGTAATTTTAAAATTTAATATATTTAAACCGAATGCAGCGCAAACCAGCGACAACCTTTTCAATAAAAAAAAAACTAAACTTTTTAATGCAAAAAGACCGCGTATTTTGAATTTAGAATGATAGATGTTGAATGCTATTATAGCGCAGTTCTTTTTTTCAAATCTAGCTATTATACGGACAGTTAGATAAATACGACCTACATTAGACTTTATTCCTATAAAATAAAGTTTATTTTCGCATGTTTTGTATCTTAGTATAAATTCCTAAGCAGGTTCGTGTTAATGCATGCATAATTAAGATTTAAGAAAAGTTTTTTGTAAGCAAAATGAGGCGTTTATGTTGATATTGTAGTAAGTTTTGTCTTTTTTTATAATATAATGTGAGTATTATAGGTATTACACGTTGTTTATTTATGTGTAAAATTAGCGTAAACTAAATAATTTTAATTTAAAAGACACTAGAATAGTATTACTAGCTGTTACCCGCGGTTTTACCCGCCTTGCTCCACTCCTATTTGTCTTAGCGTGATGATAACTATTATAATTATAACTTCTTCAATAAAATATGGATTATCTATGAATGAAATAATTTTTCAAACAAATGAACTCTTCAAATAATTTTGTCACATTTGAAAATAAAGCCCCTTCCAGACGGTGTTGGCAGAAATTGAAAGAAATAAAGTGTGACTACGTTTTTTATTTCTATTGTATTGTATTTTCTCCAAGTCGGATATTATTATTTAGCGGTCGATGTAGTCTCGGAACGAGTTTCGAGGCGTTTGGGCCGTGACCTTTAGTGATGTGACTGTTTGTCGATGGTTTGTGGAATTCGATAAATTGTTAGAGGGATTAATGGTTATTATTGGTGAGTATAGGAGAGTATTGTGTAGTTGATATAAGAGAGAAAAATGTCGGATATAAGGTATTTAATATTTTTCATTTTTCAGATAATATATGTTAATATTAGTGTACGATTTAAGAAGCAATGATAGTATCTTTGTTTGAAAAGTATTTTATTATAGCCAATTGAAAATTAAAATTTAATATATGTATACGTATAAGAATTTTCGTCTTTTAAAGTATGTTTATTTTTCTACATCTACTTCTATTTCATAATATATAATTATCATTAGCTCCTAGGATATATTATATCAGGATATCAAATTTAAATAAAAAATTGCATTGAAGATATCGATACCTTCAAATAAACTCACTAACTAATGTATTAAATATATCGACATCTGAATTGACTCACTATCAATCAAATTTATCGATATATTCTCATCTGTCGCACATCACTACAACACGCGTCACTTTCGTGTTTCATCTTTTACACCTTTGCGACGCGCTCGCTCGTACATATACTGTCTCGCTTTAGCCGACCGTACTGTATCTTTTATACAGGACTAGATTTCCGCCCGCGGCTTCGCCCGCGTTTTCAAAGGAAAACCCGCATAGTTCCCGTTCCCGTGGGATTTCCGGGATAAAACCTATCCTATGTGTTAATCCAAGTTACCCTCTATATGTGTGCTAAATTTCATTGTAATCGGTTCAGTAGTTTTTACGTGAAAGAGTAACAAACATCCATACATCCATACATCCTTACAAACTTTCGCCTTTATAATATTAATAGGATGTTAAAGTATTGTAGGATTTTGGTGTATTTTTGTCTAGGAAACTTCTTTAGGCGCGTTGAGAGTAAAATTTCAAGGTCTCGTCATGGCAACACCGTCACGTCATGGAGTATAAGGCAAAGATTTTGGTGTCTTTGAATCTTGCCAAAGAAGTTCCACTTCTAACACGTGTGCTCGGCACACACGCTCTTTTTTTATTTCTACATCAAACGTTTGTCAAGGAAGCATTTTTTAATCCATCGTTTTACAAAGATATATCTGTATGTCTACAAAAACACATTTAGTACAAAATAATCAGAAAATGTTAATTAAAAACACATTTAAACTACAAATACAATATCACACTACACAACAAACATTTTTATCTCAAATATCATTATTGATGTATCATTTCCCGATTAACCGAGAGACAGACCAACAAACTACAACACCCTGTATAACTAAACAGCCCTATAAGCTGTTATATCTAGATTCCTTTGTATTAAGAGTTTAACACTGTCATATTCGATTTGAGCATATTACGGTAGAGTCGCTCCTGATTTTACGGGAGGTCTATTTATTCTTATGTCTTTTTCTTATAATTATTGTTTAAATATATATTAAGGTTATAGAACGTGTGTGTATATGTGTGTGTCTCTGTGTTTGTATTTATTTAATAGCGTTATAAAATAACTAGATTTCCGCCCGCGGCTTCGCCCGCGTTTTCAAAGGAAAACCCGCATAGTTCCCGTTCCCGTGGGATTTCCGGGATAAAACCTATCCTATGTGTTAATCCAAGTTACCCTCTATATGTGTGCTAAATTTCATTGTAATCGGTTCAGTAGTTTTTACGTGAAAGAGTAACAAACATCCATACATCCATACATCCATACATCCATACATCCTTACAAACTTTCGCCTTTATAATAGTAGTACCTATTTGATTTCATGGAAGGTCTATTTTAGTTCTTATATTGTACTTATGAAATAGGTCTATGTGTGTATCTGTGTGTGTATTTGTTTTTATATAATATACTAGCAGTCCGCCCCGGCTTCGCCCGTGCTACCTACATGTTTAAACTATCCTATCTCTCAAGTTGGATCGAACTGCACATGGTGTGCGAATTTTATTATAATCGGTTAAGTGGTTTAGGAGTCCATTGAGGACAAACATTGTGACATGAGATTTATATATATTAAAGAAAGATAATAATATGAATAATGAATGATTTCAGTATAATATTAAAGTGCAATGTTATAATGTGCGCATATGTGTGTGTGTGTTTTTTTATATTTCTATTCTATTCTTTTGGCATATCGCAAGGCTGCTGCTTCTGTTTTACAGAAGGGCTCTTATTATGTATCTTGTATATATCATACTCTTATGTATGGATGTGTGTGTGTGTGTGTGTGTGTTTGTTGTAATAACAAAATAAATATCGATTGTGACTTCAACATCATAAAGTGGAGTCAATTTTAATCTTAAAGTAGGTCCGTTTGTTGTATATCTATGTGTGAAAATATGTGTTAAAGATTGTGTGTTTGTGTGTGTTAATTTATGTTATACGCAGCAGTTTTGTGTTTTCTCTATTATTCTAGTATCTATCATACAATAATAAATATTTTCGGATTCATATACTTAGATAAAGTTAAAACGTCTCGATGCGAAATAATTATTAAAAACATTAAGTACAGATTAAAAAGCTTTTACAAGAGCATGAAAATACCAATTTAAATTCAAAATTAAGCCTTTTCATAAACGTGCACTTTGCGAAAATTTCGTCAGATTAAAATAAGATTTAAGTGCATAAAATAACAGATTATTATATATTCGTTATAACTTATTATGAATTAGGGTCTCTTCAAATATATTCGGAGCTTTTTCTCTTTCGCGATTTTACTCACGAAAGCGTATGATTATATTTTTATATCCAATAACGTATAAAAGTGCAGATAGACTTACAAACAGCGACAGGGTCAAAAAAATTATATATTTAAATTAATATATTCCTCGTTTGGCTTCTGCTGCGTTAATTTGATTTAGCACTATTAAATATATTCGTTGTGTTTCCCCTTTCACGTTTGAAAGCAAAGAATATATTTTAATAACCCAATATTGTATGGAAAACCGCATCTAAGTCGGTTTAACTTTAGTTTTTGAGATTAGTGCAAACAGACTCACAAACAGTGATATAGTCGAAAAATATATTCATTAAAATATACATATCTTACCTAGTTTAACTTCTTCTGCGTTAATTAGATTTTGCATCTGCAGACCTTTTTTTTTCAGACGGAAAGAAATGACTAAGATTATCAAAAAATAAAAAAAATGGTTGCCTGTAAAGTCGGTTTTACGGGCGAAGATTTTACTTGACAACGTCTTTTTCTCGATCATAGTTGAGTGGGAGAGAGACGCAAGGCATTCGGCGGGCCTCTCTCTCGTTCGGTGACTCATCGTAACGTTACCGAGCGTTACACTTTTTCATAAGTGACTCCCAGTCGCAACCTAATTTAAGACGTTGTCACGTCAAAATGTAACTTTAATTCAATCAATTTTATTTCTAGCTTTACTATAATGCGTACTTTTCTTTAAGTTCAAATAATTACATGTTTTTGTAGTAATGCTCATCATTTTTCTTGCTATTGTAATATCATTTTATAGTTATTTAACCCACTCGATATTTGAACAGACCCTATCACCTTGCGTACGTATATGAAGAGACCCCCATATCGTGACCTCAATCACGGATATACGTCACATTATGTCAGTATGGTAATTTGAATCCACGGAACGTAACCCACGTGGTATATTGTTGTCAAAATTGTTAAATTTGTCAAAATTTTAGCCGAATATTTACGACATGGCGTTGACCGTGGCTTTGCTTGTGTCGTAAATTTGGATTAGCGTGATTTTGTATGTGTATGGATGTTTGTATGTTAATCGTGTTTGCATTGATTTGGATGGACATAATATCAGGTTTTCTATACAGCTTTTATAGCAGTGGAAGTAGGTATCTATTCGATTCCTAAAAATGAATAATTTTTACAATTTTTTTGCTATTTATTGGTACTGATTTTGATGAATGAATGAATAATTTTGACCACATTCAAATGAAGTAGATAATATTAAAAAGTTGCTAACATTTCCTACACAGGTGTTGGTAACTTTTTGCGATGAAATAAAGAACAACTGAACCGATTTTAATGCAGTTTTCATAAACAAACAGTATTATCTTTACTAGACTCTCTTTAAATACTTTTTAACTCTGTGTTGCCAGATCTCTAATTCTCTAGTTGAACACATCCTACTTCCTAAGTTCCTACTAATATTATAAATGCGAAAGTTTGTGAGGATGGATGTGTATGTGTATGTTTGTTACTCTTTCACGCAAATACTACTGAACCGATTACAATGAAATTACGCACACATATAGAGAGTAACTTGGATTAACACATAGGATAGGTTTTATCCCGGGAATCCCACGGGAACGGGAACTATGCGGGTTTTTCTAGAAAACGCGGGCGAAGCTGCGGGCGGAAAGCTAGTCTGATATAAAATGAAATAATTATGTTATTTAAAGCTTCTGTCCATCCATCTAAGTTGTACCTACGTAACCGTGTTAATGTGGGCAGATGTGGTTGAATGCTAATCACCTCCTACAAGACCTAGGGTTCATATCTAAATCTACTCCTACGGGTGCATAATTTAAGATATTGTTATTAAGGATTTTTATGGGAGTAAATGTGCATTTATGACTAAAAAAAGACGTGTGGCACTCGGGGACTGCCGCGGTAAAGCTATTGCATAGCGTGCCATCAAGCCACACCTCCGCGCCCGTTGGAGTGGGGAGCGTGAGGTTTTTCGTTACGGAATTTCTGGATTCGGTCCCCGCGCTCAAGACCCGCGATAGAAGCTATGCAATAGCTTAATAAAAAGCTAAAATTATTATAAATATGTATAACGAACTTTTCTGCCACGACACCTTCTTGTACTAGCTTATCGCCCGCGGCTTCGCCCGCTTTGTCTAAAACCTAATAAATTATATACTAAAACCTTCCCCTTGAATCACTCTATCTATTAAAAAAAACCGCATCATAATCCGTTGCGTAGTTTTAAAGATTTAAGTATACAAAGGGATATAGGGAAATAGGGACAGAGAAAGCGACTTTGTTTTATACTATGTAGTGATAGTGAAGACCTTACAAATATATGTACATCTACAAACTAGCTGAGCCGCGCGGTTTCATTTAACGCGATTTTGGATCATAAGCTACATCACCTATTCAGTAAATTTCACGTAAAACAGATATTCAATTAGAATTAGAAATATTCCTTTATTTTAAACTATTTTTTGGCAAAATCTATTGCTATGGACCTGCAGAGTTTGTTTGGTTAAATGCGCTAATCTCGGGAACTGCTGGTTCGAATTGGAAAATAATTTTGTCTTGATGGCCATTTTAGAAGGAAATTTATGAACCTTGTAACATCACGCTTCAAGCAATAGGAGCGGAGCAGCATAAAAAAACGTTCTAAAAAGATAAACATTAATTTTGCGAACACACGAAGTTACGTGGATTAACTACTAAATAATAATAGTTTAAAAAAACTAAAAAACACGCTTTTTATAGAAACCGAACTAAAAAATGGAATAATTTTATCAAATTATTGTATTGTCATTGGTCCTCAATAAATCTACAAAGTTCGAAATCTGGCCGTTTAAAGTGGGTCAAAATCGCGCCCAAAGAAGTCGGTTACAAACATACAAACATACAGGTGAAGCTAATATAAAGCGTGTAAAAATACACATATTTTTATCATTAAAAGTTAAAACATTCAATTCTAAATATTATATTTCACTTAATCTCAAATTGATGCGAGACAGCAAATTATTATTTGGGCGAAAGGCTTATCAGCCATCTTTTGGCTTGTGGTATAAAATTTATTTCCCGCCAAAATTATAAAAGTTTTTGTTTGTAAATGATAAGGTTATCTGGTTGAATGTGGGATTATCAGTGATGTAGAATCGATTTATTTTGAGATTTTTTTGTAGAATGCAGTGTTATTTCTGTGTATTGAACCATTGGTAAACATTCTTTTTTTGTAATAGGTAATTAGCGTATAAGTAAAATAAATACAAACAGATACATATTAAAAAAAATCGTCTGTTAATCTCTACTAATATTATAAAGCAGAAGAGTTTGTTTGTTTGATTGTTTATTTGTTTGTTTTTTTGAACGCGCTAATCTCGGGAACTATTGGTCCGATTTGAAAAATTATTTCGGTGTTAGATAGCTCATTTATCGAGGAAGGCTATAGGCTATATATCATCACGCTAAGAGCAACAGCAGCAGAGCAATGCGGGTGAAACCGCGGGGAACAGCTAGTTATGAATATTGTTTGATTGGTTCCGGCGCGGCGGTTATTTGGTACTCAAACAACGAAACAAAAAACATCATAATATCCTCTTTATTAGTGACTCTCAGTGACTCAAAGAATATTAATATTTGTTCTGAAATAAATATAACGAATTACATAATATTATGTATTTCTAAATTGTAGAGCTTTTCCTATACTTGAAGTTATTTATTTATTTGTGTTATTATAATAAAGTACATACAACAATATTTAGGTAAGTACTAGCGACCCGCCCCGGCTTCGCACGGGTATAAAATAGATAGGCGGGCGGCCGGCCGGTACCACCACAAACGCTACGTCCCGCAATTTTTAAATCTGTAATATCTTGGAAAATATTCATTTAAATTATACGGTGTAAAGGGCCATATAGATCTATATTAAATGAACAATGTATTCAAGTTATTTAATTGGTTAAGGATTAATGCTGTATTGGTTAAAATCGCATCGCAAATTAGCCATTAATTGTCGTAAAAAGTAAATGACAAAAAAAAGTTATTGTGGGTTATCCATAAGAGATAGACATATACCGTCGCGGACTTTTCTGTAGACCTTTTCAATGTGTATAATACTTAGTACATTATATTGATAAAACTCGTAGGGTTCAGCCTGCGTTTGCAATGTAAGCGGAAAAAATGTAATTTTTTACGACATCACATTAGAAACCTCAAAAATAACAGTACTTCTCCACTATTTATTTTACATATAAACCTTCCTCTTGAATCACTCTATCTATTAAAAAAAACCGCATCAAAATCCGTTGCGTAGTTTCAAAGATTTAAGCGTACAAAGGGACATATATAGGGACATAGGGACATAGGGACAGGGAAAGCGACTTTGTTTTATACTATGTAGTGATAATCGATACTAATATTATAAATGCGAAAGTAACTCTGTCTGTCTATCTGTTACTCAATCACGCCTAAACTAAGGAACCAATTTGCATGAAATTTGCTATGGAGATATTTTGATACCCGAGAAAGGACATAGGCTACTTTTTACCCCGGGACATAGGATAGGTTTTATCCCGGAAATCCCACGGGAACTAGATGCGGGTTTTTCATTGACTGCGCGGGCGAAGCCGGGGGCGGAAAGCTAGTATTTTTATAGAACTAAAGTAAAGAAATATTTATAGAAAAACCGCGGTCTAAGTTTTAATTATTTATTGTAAAGAAATCGCTATATCTCATAATTTGGCCACATCTGATCCCGTTTTCGTATATTTCATGCAACTTATTAACAGTTGGTGGTTATCGTACGAATTTAAAATATTGCACGACTGTAATGATTCATTTATTTATGTAGCGGCTAACTGTGTGAGAACTAGACGTTTTGAATTTTTCCATATTTTTGTAAATAGGTTTTTTTATTTATTAGATGCGAACATATTAAATGTGAGTATGTCTGTGAAGAAAATAGGAATTTTGTATGTAATTTATGAGTTTGATTGCAGATTTTTATACGACATCAGTTGTAACAATATGAATGTTACAAAAAAATTTATTACATCGTATTTACTAACAAAAGTGTTTAATATCATGCCAAGTGCCCATATGCTATCGTTGGTTAAGGTACAGCACGCCAAGGTCCATCAAATTTTAATAAACACTCATCTACGATTATCTAGTATACAATTAAAATAACCTATAGACATTTTGCCGATATGTCACAAAAAATAAAAAACTAGTCGTTTCACCATCCGCCGTATTCCCAACTTCACCCGCAACAGTCAATCTGCATACCACAATGACACGTGTTACGGAAAAGACATAATTTAAATAAATGCACATGTCGACGTTGAACATGTAAAAAATATTATTAAGCAACTGTCAGGTTAGTGAAGGAATGAATTAAACTTGAATAATATGAATAATTCGGTAATTGGGCTTTTACGGTCCGTTTCGTATCAAAAATGCATATTATATTATATACTTATAATAAATGCGAATGTCTGGTAAGCTTTTTCGCATAAACGATGGAAGAATTTTGATAAAATTTCCTATAGAGATAGACATAAACTTAGTTAGTAATAGTCGTGTGGATAGAATACAGTTTATTTCTATAAAAATATGTACATACTAGGTTTCCGCCCGCGGCTTCGCCCGCGCAGACTAAGAAAAACCCGCATTGTTCCCGTTCCCGTGGGATTTCCAGGATTGCGTCATTTTTCCGGGATAAAAAGTAGCCTACTTCCTTTCTCGGATATCAAAATATCTCCATACCAAATTTCATGAAAATTGGTTCAGTAGTTTAGGCGTGATTGAGTAACAGACAGACAGACAGTATTACTTTCGCATTTATAATATTAGTAGGTATGGATATGGCTACATCCATGAAATTTTGCAATGTTCTGTTACTACAGTAGGTAATCTGGTTTGAAACTATGAGATCTTAGCATAGATGAGTACATAATACAAAATGAAATTTCCACTGGTCATGGCATCACGCGTGAACGGCTGAACCGATTTCGATATTTTTTTTGCTATTGTCAGGTGAAGTATAATAATTAAGAAAAATATAAGACATTGGCGCCAAAAAAATTACAGGAAACTAACGATAGGTAGGTTTTATGCTAGGACGTTACTTCACACGAATAATAAAATACGAATAAAATTATTGTAAAATATTAGACCTGTATAAACCAAAACATCTTATTATGGGTTCTACTTATCACAAAAACTAGTAGCAAAAGGATCTAATAGTTTCAAACATTTTTTAAACAAATATAACACGGTCCTGCTAAAATATTTTATGGCGTTTGGCGCCACAAAAATGCTGTATAACGAGAGTCGAGACGTCACTTAAATAATGGTATACTAGCTTTCCGCCCGCGGCTTCGCCCGCGTTTTCAAAGAAAAGCCGCATAGTTCCCGTTCCCGTGGGATTTCCGGGATAAAAACCATCCTATGTGTTAATCGAAGTTACTCTCTATATGTGCGCTTAATTTCATTGTAATCGGTTCAATAGTATTTGCGTGAAAGAGTAACAAACACACACATAGATATCCTCACAAACTTTCGCATTTATAATTAATTATAATATTAGAAGGATAGATAGATAGATAGATAGATAGATAGAAAACACTTTATTGTACAATGCACACAAAAACAAAATTTACAAAAAACGATATTTAACTTAACATAAATGTACAATTTGGCGGCCTTATCGCTTAAAAGCGATTTCTTCCAGGCAACCTTGGGATATAGGAAAAATAAATAAATAAATAATATTTATAATATTAGAAGGATTAGTACGAAGTAGGATAGGATGTTAGGATATTATTCTATAATGTTTTTACTAAGAACAACTTGTGCGACCAATATATAAGTGCAATATAGATTTTATCAAGTGTTAGGAAGTCATAAACAGTAGAATGTTGACCACACATGAAGGTAATAAATTCATTCATCATAAATACATATATAATATTATATTATTATTTCGAACATGTTTGTTGTACGGATTTTGATGCGGTTTTTGAATAGATAGAGTGATTCAAGAGGAAGGTTTTGGTATATAATGTACTAGCTTTCCACCCGCAGCTTCGCCCGCGCAGTCAAAGAAAAACCCGCATAGTTCCCGTTCCCGTGGGATTTCCGGGATAAAACCTATCCTATTTCCCGGGGTAAAAAGTAGCCTATGTCCTTTCTCGGGTATCAAAATATCTCTATACCAAATTTCATGCAAATTGGTTCAGTAGTTAAGGCGTGATTGAGTAAATGGGCTATCTAGCTGCTAGCACCGAAAGAATTTTTCAAATCAGACGAGTAGTTCCTGAGATTAGCGCGTTCAAACAAACAAACTCTTCAGTTTTATAATATGTACAATAGATTTTACAACTTTCTTTTTGCACTCAGTAAAAACACCAATAAAAGAAATCACAATAGACTATAGAGTCAGTATTGCGCGAATGAAATTATTTTTATATTAATAAAAAAACCAGCCTCTCTGTTTGTGCAGCTGCTCAATCATTGTGTATGTCAACAGGACGAAAAATATCAATGTTTTCCAATGAAAAATGGCGAATTTTAATGCATTTTTGAATGTGTTATGATTGGAACTGTAAAAGTTATAAAATAAATGGACTTTGTTGGGAATGTCTTTCAAAATGATAGTGTTTATTTACCCCGGGTTTGCTTACAAAACCGGGTAAAGTTAAAAATATTATAGGTATTACTCGGTAAAACTGAAGCTTTCTAAATGTTAAAATAATATGATATAGATTAAAATATATACGTTTATATCTTGGTATCATAACTACGTATTGTAAAATAAAGCCTACCACTGCATTTGTCTGTTTGTTCGCGATTAACTCGAAAACTACTGCATCTATTTTCATTCTATTTTAATCAATCAATAATGTGATTCTCAAAGAAGGTGACGACGCAGTCGAAACCACTAGTCATACTTATTATCATCTGAAACGAATATGAATATTTTTGCGACTTTCTGGGGCCGTATTATGGCCTCTTATTTCCAGACAGTTTACGCCGTGAATTGAACTGACTGGCAAATTCAAATTATGATCGCAATAACCAGCCATGGTTAATATGTATATGAATTTGCCAGTCAGTATAATTCACGGCGTAAACTGTCTGTAAATAAGAGGTCATAATACGGCCCTTGGACTTATTAGTTAATATTAGTTCAAAAGTAGCTTATAAAATTAGAAAAAATCTTAATTAATGCCCTATTCAAGTAAAATTTAAGTTTCGGCAGCAAAATGTTATCCCATGATATAAATTCGAACCCACGAACGTAATTTTTTTTAATCTTCCAGTGTTTTTGCATTTTATTTATAAACTGTAAAATGCAATTAAGAACATCGCATGTCCCGATAACTTGACCGTTATCAGCGAGTTATCGAAAGGATAAATCTTTCGGATATGTACGGATAATACTTTCTTTTACCCTAAATCATTGTCGTCTCGCTCTGATTTATGGAGTGTGATAAGGACATTTGGTTATACGGTCAAATGAAATGATGCGCGTTTGAAAATCATTGGCTGTATAATTTATTGTTATAAGACCAAGAGATATAATATGATAAATAATATTTGGCATTTTGGAAATCAGCGACTGTCTCGACATTTTTTATTGAGATTGATAAGGATGACATTTTTAAACTAATTTGAAATATCTCTCTAACAGTAAAAAGCAAAAGCTTTGTCATTTTTTTGAGCACACTCAAGAATGCCTTTACCTTTTTAGAAAAAAAAAAACATGTAGCCTGTACCTACAGGCTACATGTTTTTTTTTTGTTTACGTTAATTAGCGTGGTGCCAAATAAAACTTATTTCAAATTTCAATTATAATAGTTTTAGAGATGAGCTCGTTCAGACACACATACAATCGTTGACTGACCGGTTGGCTTGGTTAGTAGTGACCCTGCCTTCCAAGCCAGAGGTTGTGGGTTCGATTCCCACCCGGGGCAAATATTTGTGTGATGAACATAAATGTTTGCTCTGTTTCTGGGTGTTAATTATCTATATAAGTATTTATTTAAAATTATAATACATATTTGTTTGTCTATCAGCCATCTGGTTTCCATAACACAAGCGAAAGCTTAGTATGGGATCAGATCGTGCCGTGTGTGAAAATTGTCCTGAAATATTTATTTATTTATAAGTATTAGTTATTATATTATAGCAACACAAAAATAAATTTATGAATTCAAACCAATTCTTAAGATGTCGTTGAAACAATAAGCACATACTTAATATATTATTTACAATGTTTTATGTTAGTATACACGCCTTTAAAGTTGCAAATTTAGGGAACCCTAATTCAACGAAATCCGATATGGGTTCTGCACATTTTGAACTTTAATTTCTCTACTTAACAATCAAAATAAACATAAATATGGTTTAAATTAAAATGGACTCTACGTCATTGGAATAAGTGTTAAAGTCGTTTGGTTTCGTTCAATTTCCAATCTAAATTTTGGGCGTACCCGTAAGTTTGAAATATCAGCTACGATCACGAATATAGTGTAAGAGCTAGTTGACATTTATTAAATTGAAAGTTGTTATTTTTCCTGACTCCTTGCAATTTAATAATATACCGACGCGTAAAGTTGATAGGATACAGTGGATAGGATTTCTTCAATTTTCGAACTTATATGCAATTTTCCTCTACGTGAGAACTTTATTTTGTCCATTTATATATTTTTATTCGAGAAAATGACTTGCTTAGTCTTAGTATTAAAAATAAATACTTTTATAATGCTTTTTTAATCTAGTATTTAACCCGGATTAAAAATTATACCTACTGTTAGTGTAAAAAAAGGAAAATGTAAACCTCAATTTTGCGCAAATAGCGGCACTTCTATTTTCGCATTAGAATCACTTGACAATATTCTATTTTTTATCCACATAAAATTCTTCAGCATCTCTCACACACTCGCCTCTGGTACGTCGCTCGCTTCGATTCCCGCTGATGTCCAGTGGCACACTTAATTGGCTACCACAAATATATTTACGCGGGATTTGGCATTAATTTCATAAAACTTGAGATTACATTTTTCGGTTACTTGTTGAAAGGTTATGGCTACGAAATGAGCGTGCATTTTTTTTTGTCGGTCTGCTGTATAGTTTTAACGACTAAACAATAGCAACGATTTCGATGATATTTTGTATATAAATAGTTGAAGGCATACCTTGGTAATTATTAATTATTATCATCATCACTACATAGTATAAAACAAAGTCGCTTTCTCTGTCCCTTCGTCCCTATGTACCTACCTATGCTTAAATCTTTAAAATCACGTAACGGATTTCGATGCGGTTTTTTTGTTTAATAGATAGAGTGATACAAGAGGAAGGGTTTTTTTGTATATAATTTATTTGGTTTTAGACGAAGCGTGCGAAGCCACGTGCGGAAAGCTAGTTATAAATAATTTAGGCCTACAGTATAGACAATAAGCATTAATTGAAATAAGAGGCATAGGTAAGGCATTTGTATCGAAAAATATGCCGCTCTTCAAATTTCGCACATATTGAACAAAAATGAAATTTGAACGAAAAAACCCAATTTCATGGAACTCGAAAGCAAAGGATGCTCCGTGAATCCGGCAGGACGAACTAAAAATATTTGTAAAATAATATTTTTAAAACCACAGTCCTATTTTGAAAATAGCAAGGAACAAAAAATGGCGGTCGAGGAAAAATCATTGTGTGGTCGAATGTATGTGAATGTACCAAATAAAACTAATATTTCGAAAAAATAAAAAAATATAATTTTTCATAACGAATATTCTAACCAGTCAGTATCTGAATTCTTTAGAATTTTATGTCAAAATGACAGAATTTTTTTTTCTATTCCGTTACAAGATTCCATGGCCTGTTTTTTTAAATGGAACGACGGAATTTAACGATGTTCTGAAATATACCTACCTAGAAAATAAAGACAAATGAAAACTGTGAATGAAATTATGAAGCAATAAGCTTCGCTCGTTTTTCTTATTATAATGTTTCTTTATGTATTAGCTACTAATTAACTGCACGTATAACCTTATATTATTCAAAATATATATTTGATGATATTTAAATAAATATAAGTTAAAACCGTTTTAATCCTTTTTACATTTTCTCATTGAAATAAAAAATGTAATAAGTTTTTAATATAGACAAAAAAACTTTTTCGACACAACAAAAGTGGACATTTTTGTTTCGAATATAAAACAAGAGGATGGAAGAAACAAAAGGCGCCTAAAACTTTTTTTTAGCGCGACGATTTTGAAAAGAAACACGAGTAATGTTCAAAAGTGATTTGTAATCGAATCGAATCGAATTGCTTAGGTGGTTAGGTACCAACAAACAATTATCATTTTTTTACTTATTATTTTCAAACGATTTTATTTATTTTGCTTTAAAATAATACTTACAAAAAATTCTAGTTCTCTGTTTGATTTTCCACACTCTAGGTAAAAAATAATTATGACTATTTTTGTAACAGTCAATTATTTTTTGGTGTTTTTTATAGGTATTTTATTTTTAATCGCCTATTTAATGGCCCCATGATAAACATACAGATGTTATCAAGAAAGGAAATATATGAAAGACCAGTGCATTTAATTAGGCTACACGATCGATTAGGTACAATTTCTATTCGATTTTGAACTCTAATACGCTTGTATTAAGGTGCATTTTTATGTGTACAATTATGAGGGTTTAAAACCAGATTTTTTCGCAATAAATCAGAAGTGATAAACCTGGGTGGTATCATTTCTTCTCAACTTATATCTCATACAGAATCCGAGATTATGTGTGTCTTTTTTTTTCGCATAAACGGCTGAACCGATTTTAATTATTTGCGTATGCAGATAATCTGTTGATGACGTTTTTACATAATATCACTTCAAACGAAACAATGTTGGTGATGTTTTCTAAATACATATGTATACATATATGTAGATGGTAACTTCTAAAATATAGATAACCTACTAGAATACATAAATATTTTTTATCCATGTAAAATAACAATACTTAGGAACCTACTTGAAAAAAAGCGTGACAGGCAGAGAGATTTTCGAATTTATAATATTTGTATAGATATTATTAAATAACAAAAAATATGTAGCTTTTACCCTAACTAATGTCAATTATATAGCATTTTTTTTTTCTCTATACTAATATTATAAAACTGATCAGTTTGTTTGCTTGAACGCGCTAATCTCAGGAACCACGGGTCCGATTTGAAAAATTATTTCACTGTTAGATAGTTATCAAGGAAGGCTATAGGCTATATAATAATATTATATCACGCTAAGACCAACAGGAGCGGAGCAATGCGGGTAAAACGCCGCACAGTTCAAATCTTATAATTTCGACTCTCCATTTTTTTTATTAATCTATTAAGTTTCAGTAGCATTTCCTATACATGAATTAAGTATTTAAATAGTTAATTTATACATTCCTAGTTCAGTATTGACAATAGAACTGTCATGGGATGCGCCTACGCATGCTATTTTAACTATTATGTTGATGTGTGGTGTAAGTTATAAGCTTATAGTGTACTAGCTGTTCCCCGCGGTTTCACCTGCATTGCTCCGCTCCTGTTGTTCTTAGCGTGATGATATATAGCCTATAGCCTTCCTCGATAAATGGGCTATCTAATACTGAAAGAATTTTTCAAATCGGACCAGTAGTTCCCGAGATTAGCGCGTTCAAACAAACAAACTCTTCACCTTTATTATATTAGTATGGATGAGTATTATCTATATTTGTGAATTTATTCAGATATTTTGATAAGTGCTGCATTTTGAGCTGTTCTGACGTTTTTGAGTACCAACCAACAATCGTTACAAAATTTCATACCTATAATAACACATACTTAGTTAATTATTACATTATAGCTAGATTCCCGAGATTAGCGCGTTCAAACAAACAAACTCTTCAGCTTTATAATATTAGTAAGTATAGATTGAAGAGTTTGATTGTTTGTTTGAAAGCTCAGGAATTATGGAATGAAAATAAATGAGTCTTTAATGGACACTAAACAAGTAAAGTATAATAAAATAAGAGCGATACTATTGATTTGAATCGAGAAATTGTTTAATAATTCATTTAGAAACAAAAGTTTTTACTACGACAAGTAAAAGCGGAGAACCAATGATAAATGCGGATGAAGCTAGTGAAAAAATATATTTGTATAAATTGTAAAAATTGCTTTGTTTTTTCTTTACTATTTGCAGAAGTAGGGATGCTGGATTTCCACTATTTCTTGATTAGTAAGAGAAATAAGCACATTCGTCTTTGCCACGCTCTCGTAAACGAAATCGATAATTACCTACTCTCGTAAAAAAGTTGTGACAGTAGAAAGAGACATATCTTCTGTCTCTATATAGAAATAACGTTCGGACTTCGTTACCAGAAATAATTATAATTTAGTATTTGTCCATTTACGAAATATCTATGGAAGCTTATGACTTATACCACATATTTAAACCAACTGTATTTATAATACTAAACTCCGTAAAAACTTCTTTATAGGCCACTTTCATGGATGTTTTATAATAACGTCATGTTTTATCAAATATAGTGATAATCTCATTGTTTATTGTAATAGTTGTAATAATTTTATACATTCGTATTTATTGTTGTACCCTTTTAACTTAATAATCAATTTAAATATTTCATCTTATTTGAAACAGAGCTTACATTTGGGATCTTTTTTTTTGATAAACAATTGGATAAGTTTTTAAAAAATGTAATTTGGTATATATTTATTTGTTATATATACATATTGAAACTATTATTATAGTGTTTGTCTGTGGCTTATTATAGCTTTGGATGAACCGAAAACTAGAGAAACACTATTAGGTAAATAAAATTACAATACCTAATAATGTCGCAACACCATACATAAGGGAATCTAATCTTACCCAACTAAGATCTGAATTTAAATAAAGGCAGAGAAAATTTTAATCGAATTATGTACCTTTTTTTATATAGTGGGGAAATCTTCCAAAGATACCCACGGCCCCTTGGAAGGAGCCGTGGGTTATGTCGGATTCTTACCGACTAAAACCCCACTGTGTTCCGTCGAGCCGCTTGCAAAATATCGGTGGTAAATTTTAAAAATATGTTATGACGATTCAAAAATGCTTCTAGTAGAAGTATAATTGAATAAATAAATGTTTGAGTTTGATATAATACTTATCGGACTTCTATAAATAAATAAAATATCATCACGAACCATTGCACCTATCAAAATAACAAAAACTTTCAAAGTATAGAAAAACATACGTTTTGAAATAAACCAAGGCCAGACCTACTACCATAGCATTATTCCCAAATACAGAACCACGCCCCCTGTCCGAAATGCGTAAAAAATGATGCAGTTGCATTGAAAACGATAATCGTAAATCAGTAACATCACAAACATCCGCCATTCGTACGGACTCGACACCAGCAATTATATTTTCAAGATATTTTATATTTAAGCTCGTAAATTTTATAACGTATTCAAATAGGTACTCTACTATGGAAACTCGAAAGTATAATTAGAGTAACAATATTTCGATTTATAATTAGTGTTCTTAAGCTTTCCGCTCGCGGCTTCACCTGCGTTTTCAAAGAAAACCCCGCATATTTCCCGTTCCCGTGAGATTTCCAAGATAAAACCTATTCTATGTGTTAATCCAAGTTACCCTCTATATGTGTGCTAAATTTAATTGTAATCGGTTCAGTAGTATTTGCGTGAAAGAGTAACAAACATACACATACATCGATCCTCACAAACTTTCGCATTTATAATATTATTATTAGGATGTTACTTATCTCGAAAGTATAAATAAAGTTAGAGTAATATTCTATGGCACAGTTTGAACACTAAATCGGCTTTTCAATAATAATTGTCCGTTACTGCTCTTGAAAATAATATAATATAGGTTTTAGAACGATAGCTTTAATTTGACCACTTTAATTTATGTTGTTTAAATATAGGAGTAGTAGCATGCATCACAAAATCCAGTAAGTGTATGTTTTCATTATAATTATTAATGTTAATTTCTTCACCGATTAATTATAAAAAATACATTATATTATAACAAATATTATCTATATTAGATAGGTTCAAACGTGCATCATCCACACTTACGTACAATGAGGCATGTGAATACACGTTATATCGTTTTAAATCTACAAATCTTTAATTCACGATCACTTCAATCGAGTTAACACTAAATCGCAATCGAGTTCCCAGTGAGTTCTAGAACATTTGTTAAGGGAATTTCTAAGAACGGGTTTAAAACCCGGTTCACTCATAAGTGAGATTTTCTTGACATTTCATTTGCAGTACAAATGGGATTATTCATAAAAGTCAAAACGAATTATGGTTTAAGGGAGAGATAATTAGATTTCACCTAATTACTTGGTTATGAAGAGGCTAGGTTTGACCCATGACTTCGTTCATTTGATGTTTATGACTTACTAGCGGTCCGCCCCGGCTTCGCCCGTGGTATATATTTTTCAATTAAAGGTAGCCTATGTTCTTTCTCAGGGTCTAAAGATTATCTGTGCCAAATTTCATCAAAATCGGTCCAGTAGTTTATGCGTGAAAACCATACATACATACAAGCCTTTCCTCTTTATAATATTAGTATAGACTAGCTGCGCTCCGCGGTTTCACCCGCGTGGCTCCGCTCCTTTTGGTCTTAGCGTGATGATATAATAAAGCCTTCCTCGATAAATGGGCTATCTAACACCGAAAGAATTTTTCAAATCGGAACTGTAGTTCCTGAGATTAGCGCGTTCAATCAAACAAACAAACTCTTCACCTTTATAATATTAGATTAGTATGGATGAGTATTATCTATATTTGTGAATTCATTCATAGAGCGGGCTCCAAGGAGATGTTCGTTTGCATAAATAGCGGACCTAAATCTGACTTCTGATATATATTGTATAGATCCCAGACATCCTATAGACAGATGTTGCCAACCAGTTTTGTGGTCCCCCTCCCCGCACCCCGGTAATTAAATATGGCATACAAAGAAAAAAATAAACATTTCCAAAACATGCCGCGTGGGGTATCAAATGAAAGAGCTTATTGAGTAGATCACGAATATATAGCATACTATAACATTTCTTACACTTTCTCTAAGATTTTTTAGAAAATTTACGAAAATGCTCCATTTTTGAATTAACTTTAAACCACTAAAGATTGAAAACTCATGAATATATTTTTTAAATTATTATTCTAAATAATTAACAATAGTCCATTGTTTACGATTCAATAGTTCGTACAGTGAAATAGTTGCATGGGGGAGTGGGGGGAGCATTCAAAGATGGCGAGTATATTTTCAAGTTTATGCCAGAAATAAAGGCCTAATACAAAAATATCGGTGTCAGGGCTTAGAATAATTATCTCTGCACTGTCTTTGTGTTTGACTGAATGAAAAATATGGCAGAAAATTCTTGAATCAGCCTCTGTGTGATTAGATTTGGCATAAACTTGAAAATATACTCGCCATCTTTGGATGATCCCCCCAATCCCCCATGCAACTATTTCACTGTACGAACTATTGAATCGTAAACAATGGACTATTGTTAATTATTTAAAATAATAATTTAAAAAATATATTCATGAGTTTTCAATCTATAGTGGTTTAAAGTTAACTCAAAAATGGACCATTTTCGTAAATTTTCTAAAAAATCTTTGAGAAAGTGTAAGAAATGTTATAGTATGCTATATATTCGTGATCTACTCAATAAGCTCTTTCATTTGATACCCCATGCGGCATGTTTTGGATATGTTTATTTTTTTCTTTGTATGCCATATTTAATAACCGGGGTGCGGGGAAGGGGACCACAAAACTGGTTGGCAACATCTGTCTATAGGATGTCTGGGATCTATACAATATATATCAGAAGTCAGATTTAGGTCCGCTATTTATGCAAACGAACATCTCCTTGGAGCCTGCTCTATCAGATATTTTGATATGTGCTGCATTTTGAGCTGTTTTGACGTTTATGAGTAGGTACCAACCAAAAATATTTACAAAATTTCATACCTATAAAAACACTGAACACATAGTTAATTATTACATTATAGAGCCTATAATAATTATTTTACGACACACAGAGATTTGTTAAAAGTCTCATTTTCTAATCTACTTTATTCTAAAATCCATTAAAATCAGTTCAGCACTTCTGGCGTACTCACAAAATATACTTTTCAAATATCACTTAGACCTTTAATCATATCTTCATAAAACGAACCGTATTGCTGACGAAATTGTCACCTTGTTTACCTACAACTTTTTGGGGGCAATAATAAGAAAATTTATTAACAATAAACCCGGTTAATAAAAGCCGTATCGCTGAATTTTGGGGTTCCGTGAGCGAAGTATAAAAGTAATTTAGTAGAGCGTCATCTTATGATCGAAGTGATGAAACAATTTCGTTTCACTTTTGTTTACATAAGTAAATGAAAGAAAATACTAAAACTGTGTGAAAATATTAACGGACCGACAAAACTTTATGAAGTTCAAAATTTTATTTATTACTAGCTGTGCTCCGCGTTTTTACCCGCAGGGCTCCGCTCCTGTTGACCTGAGTGAGATGATATAATACAGCCTATAGCCTTCCCCGATAAATGGGCTATCTAACACTGAAATAATTTTTCAAATCGTACCAGTAGATCCCGAGATTAGCGCGTTCATACAAACAAACTCTTCAGCTTTATAATATTAGTATAGATTTTATATTTTTTTAACCATTATTACTTACAATAAAAATGAATCTAACGACACCGCTCAAACGAAAATATATCGATAAACAAACATAATTTCCTAAATAATATTTCTCTTCTAATGCAGTTGAATAATAGAGCATGCAACAAAGAAAAAGAGCATCAAAATTGTTAAGCAAGGAACAACTATTAACTGCACAGACATGTAAAATTAACTGTATTCAATTTATTTATAAAACAAGTAACAACTATAATTAACAGTATGCTGCATACCAAACACATAATTGCAATGTTTAATTACTACTTAATACTTAGGTATATTAACGGTAAATTAAATATAGGTATCTACTAGTTACTGTAATACCAATACAAATTGCGTGTTTAAATGATTTATTTCAAAGTATACAGAACCCGAGTAATAAATACCCAACACTAATTAGCCATTTTCAAGTATTCCGTTAATTCACCACAAAAGCTTGTAAATACAAACTGAGTGTCTAAACAATTTATTTCAGTTCATACAAATATATACAGAACCTAAGTAATCTATTCCCAACACACGCTTAGCCATTTTCAAGTACCTATTCCGTTAATTCACCACAAAAACTTGTAAAATGGCCCATAAAATGTCCAAGTGTTAGAACTGTTTAAATTATTTCTTTACAAACATTGTAAAAGCAATCGTATTACAAGGGAATAGAATTGAAAATTTGGAATATATTTGTTTACATTAAAAATTTAGTATGATGAGCAGGTTTTTGGACGGATATATGAAATCAAATGTACTTAGATGTACTAGTTTTACACCCAGGTTTTGCTTGCATAACATGAGCTGATTCCATTACGATTGTACTGAAGAATATGAAAAAAAATTGCACCTTAAAAACAGAGCTTTTAAACTTAAATTAAAATTTTAGTTTTATAGCAATCAAAATGCTGTAAAAATTTTTTTTTTTTTACGGCTAGACCATTTTATCATTTTAGCTGTGCTCCGCGGTTTTACCAGCATTGCTCCACTCCTGTTGGTCTTAGCGTGATGATATATAGTCTATGGCTTTCCTCGATAAATGGGCTATCTAACACCGAAAGAAATTTACAAATCGGACCAGTAGTTCCTGAGATTAGTGCGTTCAAACAAACTCTTCAGCTTTATAATATTATGTATTGATTTAAAAGTCAAAAGTAAATAAAATTTACAAGATAATCTCTTATATATAAAATTCTCGTGTCACAATGTTAGTCTGCATACTCCTCCGAAACGGGTGGACCGATTCTCATGAAATTTTCTGTGCATATCGGGTAAGTCTGAGAATCGGCCAACATCTATTTTTCATATGTAGCACGGGCGAAGCCGGGGCGGACCGCTAGTCTATAATATAAAAATGAATCGCAAAATGTGTTTGTAAGCGCATAACTCGAGAACGGCTGAACCGATTTCGATAATTCTTTTTTTATTATATGTACCACGGGCGAAGGCGGGGCGGACTGCTAGTCTATTATAGAAATAGCAAGAAACTGTTGAAAGTAGGAACAACATAGTTTAAAATGAATATATACAGTGTCTAATGATATAATATACAGGGTGTACCAAAAAGTAGTGATGAACGTAAGCTGAGAGGTAGAGGACCTAGAGGGCTATCCGAATCACCCCCATGTATGTTATGCGATTTTTCGTATTTTCGGAGTTATGACATTTTTTTCATTTTTTCACCTATCGCCGAGTACGATGATATTTTCACTCATGCTGACGTCAATGATTGCGGAAGATGCTTGATTTTTTTTGTGTGCTAAGCTGAAAGATAGGCCAATTCAGTATGGTAACATTTACTATCGTTAGATCTTTGAATGGAATAAAAAAAAGAATTAAATGGCAAGAAAGATAAAATTACCCAGTATGTTCACCACTTCAAGGGCCCGTAAAAAAATAAAATCACTAAAAAAATGTTTTTCGTTTGGCTTTTAGAAACTTGCTCTATCTATCAGGAAGCTACCCTGAAAATTTCATTTTATTATTCAGAAGGCTTCAATCGAAAAATTTTAATCTAAATGTGGTAAGTGCAAAAATTGAATTAACATGATGATCATTAAAACCAATAAATAGGTGTTTAATTACCAGAAATTTTTAAAATAACCCCGCTGTTGCTCAATGCAAGTGCGACATCACCGTAAAAAGTTGTCTTTTAAAAGTCTGAATGCCCTTTTATCATTTTTAATGGTTTCTTCTGCTACTATGAATTTCCGGGTTATTTCGTCCAAATTATGGCATTCTCTCAAGTAGCCGAGGTCTTTTTAATATTCCCATTGAAACAAATCAACGGGGTTTAGGTCGAGGGACCGTGGAGGCCAGGCTTTAAGGCAGGCGTCACCGGCGCATGCGCAGGCTGCAACGACCAATCCATCTTTCAGGGTATCTTTGCCCTTTAGCCTGGCCTGCACGGTCCCCGGACATAAACCCTATTGATTTTTTTCCGTGGGGATACTACAAAGACGAGAGACTGCCACAATTTGGACGAAATAACCCGGAAATTCATAGTAGCAGAAGAAACCATTAAAAATGATAAAAGGGCATTCAGACATTTAAAAGACAACTTTTTATGGTGATGTCGCACTTGCATTGAGCAACAGCGGGGTTATTTTAAAAATTTCTGGTAATTAAACACTTATTTATTGGTTTTAATGATCATCATGTTAATTCAATTTTTGCACTTACCACATTTAGATTAAAATTTTTCGATTGAAGCCTTCTGAATAATAAAATGAAATTTTCAGGGTAGCTTCCTGATAGATAGAGCAGGTTTTTAAAAGCCAAACGAAAAACATTTTTTATGTGATTTTATTTTTTTACGGGTCCTTGAAGTGGTGAACATACTGGGTAATTTTATCTTTCTTGCCATTTAATTCTTTTTTTTTATTCCATTCAAAGATCTAACGATAGTAAATGTTACCATACTGAATTGGCCTATCTTTCAGCTTATCACACAAAAAAAATCAAGCATCTTCCGCAATCATTGACGTCAGCATGAGTGAAAATATCATCGTACTCGGCGATAGGTGAAAAAATGAAAAAAATGTCATAACTCCGAAAATACGAAAAATCGCATAACATACATGGGGGTGATTCGGATAGCCCTCTAGGTCCTCTACCTCTCAGCTTACGTTCATCACTACTTTTTGGTACACCCTGTATATTATATCATTAGACACTGTATATATTCATTTTAAACTATGTTGTTCCTACTTTCAACAGTTTCTTGCTATTTCTATAATAGACTAGCAGTCCGCCCCGCCTTCGCCCGTGGTACATATAATAAAAAAAGAATTATCGAAATCGGTTCAGCCGTTCTCGAGTTATGCGCTTACAAACACATTTTGCGATTCATTTTTATATTATAGACTAGCGGTCCGCCCCGGCTTCGCCCGTGCTACATATGAAAAATAGATGTTGGCCGATTCTCAGACTTACCCGATATGCACAGAAAATTTCATGAGAATCGGTCCACCCGTTTCGGAGGAGTATGCAGACTAACATTGTGACACGAGAATTTTATATATAAGAGATTATCTTGTAAATTTTATTTACTTTTGACTTTTAAATCAATACATAATATTATAAAGCTGAAGAGTTTGTTTGAACGCACTAATCTCAGGAACTACTGGTCCGATTTGTAAATTTCTTTCGGTGTTAGATAGCCCATTTATCGAGGAAAGCCATAGACTATATATCATCACGCTAAGACCAACAGGAGTGGAGCAATGCTGGTAAAACCGCGGAGCACAGCTAAAATGATAAAATGGTCTAGCCGTAAAAAAAAAAAAATTTTTACAGCATTTTGATTGCTATAAAACTAAAATTTTAATTTAAGTTTAAAAGCTCTGTTTTTAAGGTGCAATTTTTTTTCATATTCTTCAGTACAATCGTAATGGAATCAGCTCATGTTATGCAAGCAAAACCTGGGTGTAAAACTAGTACATCTAAGTACATTTGATTTCATATATCCGTCCAAAAACCTGCTCATCATACTAAATTTTTAATGTAAACAAATATATTCCAAATTTTCAATTCTATTCCCTTGTAATACGATTGCTTTTACAATGTTTGTAAAGAAATAATTTAAACAGTTCTAACACTTGGACATTTTATGGGCCATTTTACAAGTTTTTGTGGTGAATTAACGGAATAGGTACTTGAAAATGGCTAAGCGTGTGTTGGGAATAGATTACTTAGGTTCTGTATATATTTGTATGAACTGAAATAAATTGTTTAGACACTCAGTTTGTATTTACAAGCTTTTGTGGTGAATTAACGGAATACTTGAAAATGGCTAATTAGTGTTGGGTATTTATTACTCGGGTTCTGTATACTTTGAAATAAATCATTTAAACACGCAATTTGTATTGGTATTACAGTAACTAGTAGATACCTATATTTAATTTACCGTTAATATACCTAAGTATTAAGTAGTAATTAAACATTGCAATTATGTGTTTGGTATGCAGCATACTGTTAATTATAGTTGTTACTTGTTTTATAAATAAATTGAATACAGTTAATTTTACATGTCTGTGCAGTTAATAGTTGTTCCTTGCTTAACAATTTTGATGCTCTTTTTCTTTGTTGCATGCTCTATTATTCAACTGCATTAGAAGAGAAATATTATTTAGGAAATTATGTTTGTTTATCGATATATTTTCGTTTGAGCGGTGTCGTTAGATTCATTTTTATTGTAAGTAATAATGGTTAAAAAAATATAAAATCTATACTAATATTATAAAGCTGAAGAGTTTGTTTGTATGAACGCGCTAATCTCGGGATCTACTGGTACGATTTGAAAAATTATTTCAGTGTTAGATAGCCCATTTATCGGGGAAGGCTATAGGCTGTATTATATCATCTCACTCAGGTCAACAGGAGCGGAGCCCTGCGGGTAAAAACGCGGAGCACAGCTAGTAATAAATAAAATTTTGAACTTCATAAAGTTTTGTCGGTCCGTTAATATTTTCACACAGTTTTAGTATTTTCTTTCATTTACTTATGTAAACAAAAGTGAAACGAAATTGTTTCATCACTTCGATCATAAGATGACGCTCTACTAAATTACTTTTATACTTCGCTCACGGAACCCCAAAATTCAGCGATACGGCTTTTATTAACCGGGTTTATTGTTAATAAATTTTCTTATTATTGCCCCCAAAAAGTTGTAGGTAAACAAGGTGACAATTTCGTCAGCAATACGGTTCGTTTTATGAAGATATGATTAAAGGTCTAAGTGATATTTGAAAAGTATATTTTGTGAGTACGCCAGAAGTGCTGAACTGATTTTAATGGATTTTAGAATAAAGTAGATTAGAAAATGAGACTTTTAACAAATCTCTGTGTGTCGTAAAATAATTATTATAGGCTCTATAATGTAATAATTAACTATGTGTTCAGTGTTTTTATAGGTATGAAATTTTGTAAATATTTTTGGTTGGTACCTACTCATAAACGTCAAAACAGCTCAAAATGCAGCACATATCAAAATATCTGATAGAGCAGGCTCCAAGGAGATGTTCGTTTGCATAAATAGCGGACCTAAATCTGACTTCTGATATATATTGTATAGATCCCAGACATCCTATAGACAGATGTTGCCAACCAGTTTTGTGGTCCCCTTCCCCGCACCCCGGTTATTAAATATGGCATACAAAGAAAAAAATAAACATATCCAAAACATGCCGCATGGGGTATCAAATGAAAGAGCTTATTGAGTAGATCACGAATATATAGCATACTATAACATTTCTTACACTTTCTCAAAGATTTTTTAGAAAATTTACGAAAATGGTCCATTTTTGAGTTAACTTTAAACCACTATAGATTGAAAACTCATGAATATATTTTTTAAATTATTATTTTAAATAATTAACAATAGTCCATTGTTTACGATTCAATAGTTCGTACAGTGAAATAGTTGCATGGGGGATTGGGGGGATCATCCAAAGATGGCGAGTATATTTTCAAGTTTATGCCAAATCTAATCACACAGAGGCTGATTCAAGAATTTTCTGCCATATTTTTCATTCAGTCAAACACAAAGACAGTGCAGAGATAATTATTCTAAGCCCTGACACCGATATTTTTGTATTAGGCCTTTATTTCTGGCATAAACTTGAAAATATACTCGCCATCTTTGAATGCTCCCCCCACTCCCCCATGCAACTATTTCACTGTACGAACTATTGAATCGTAAACAATGGACTATTGTTAATTATTTAGAATAATAATTTAAAAAATATATTCATGAGTTTTCAATCTTTAGTGGTTTAAAGTTAATTCAAAAATGGAGCATTTTCGTAAATTTTCTAAAAAATCTTAGAGAAAGTGTAAGAAATGTTATAGTATGCTATATATTCGTGATCTACTCAATAAGCTCTTTCATTTGATACCCCACGCGGCATGTTTTGGAAATGTTTATTTTTTTCTTTGTATGCCATATTTAATTACCGGGGTGCGGGGAGGGGGACCACAAAACTGGTTGGCAACATCTGTCTATAGGATGTCTGGGATCTATACAATATATATCAGAAGTCAGATTTAGGTCCGCTATTTATGCAAACGAACATCTCCTTGGAGCCCGCTCTATGAATGAATTCACAAATATAGATAATACTCATCCATACTAATCTAATATTATAAAGGTGAAGAGTTTGTTTGTTTGATTGAACGCGCTAATCTCAGGAACTACAGTTCCGATTTGAAAAATTCTTTCGGTGTTAGATAGCCCATTTATCGAGGAAGGAAGGCTATGGCATTCTCTCAAGTAGCCGAGGTCTTTTTAATATTCCCATTGAAACAAATCAACGGGGTTTAGGTCGAGGGACCGTGGAGGCCAGGCTTTAAGGCAGGCGTCACCGGCGCATGCGCAGGCTGCAACGACCAATCCATCTTTCAGGGTATCTTTGCCCTTTAGCCTGGCCTGCACGGTCCCCGGACATAAACCCTATTGATTTTTTTCCGTGGGGATACTACAAAGACGAGAGACTGCCACAATTTGGACGAAATAACCCGGAAATTCATAGTAGCAGAAGAAACCATTAAAAATGATAAAAGGGCATTCAGACATTTAAAAGACAACTTTTTATGGTGATGTCGCACTTGCATTGAGCAACAGCGGGGTTATTTTAAAAATTTCTGGTAATTAAACACTTATTTATTGGTTTTAATGATCATCATGTTAATTCAATTTTTGCACTTACCACATTTAGATTAAAATTTTTCGATTGAAGCCTTCTGAATAATAAAATGAAATTTTCAGGGTAGCTTCCTGATAGATAGAGCAGGTTTTTAAAAGCCAAACGAAAAACATTTTTTATGTGATTTTATTTTTTTACGGGTCCTTGAAGTGGTGAACATACTGGGTAATTTTATCTTTCTTGCCATTTAATTCTTTTTTTTTATTCCATTCAAAGATCTAACGATAGTAAATGTTACCATACTGAATTGGCCTATCTTTCAGCTTATCACACAAAAAAAATCAAGCATCTTCCGCAATCATTGACGTCAGCATGAGTGAAAATATCATCGTACTCGGCGATAGGTGAAAAATTGAAAAAAAACGTCATAACTCCGAAAATACGAAAAATCGCATAACATACATGGGGGTGATTCGGATAGCCCTCTAGGTCCTCTACCTCTCAGCTTCCGTTCATCACTACTTTTTGGTACACCCTGTATAACCCACATATAACCTCTTACCCCCTACCTATATCATACATTTTTAACTTTTAACATAGCCAAATCGTTTCATTTTTAATTTATTATGTTTTAAAATAAAGGACAATTCTCACATAGCGCCGAATTTCACTGGACATGAACACTCACCATAAAACTAAATATTATGAGATTCTTATGAATGACGGTTTCATCATCATTATCAGTTAAAAAATCCATACTAATATTATAAATGCGAAAGTAACTCTGTCTGTCTGTCTGTTACTCAATCACGCCTAAACTACTGAACCAATTTACATGAAATTTGGTATGGAGATATTTTGATACCCGAGAAAGGACATAGGCTACCTTTTATTGCGAAATATGTACCACGGGCGAAGCCGGGGCGGACCTCTAGTAAAATATAAGTAGCCAAATATTGTTATCCATCTTTCGAGAAAAAAGCATTTTTGAAGTGAAACTTCTTTAGGCGCGTTGAAAGTAAAATTTCAATGTCTTGGCAATACCGTCACGTCATGGAGTAAGGCGACGATTTTTGTATCTTTGAATCTCGCCAAAGTAGTTTCACTTCTGACACATGTGCTCGGAACACACGTTTTTTTCAATCGGTCTTATAGTTTACCATTTAAAAACAAGAAATCAAAATTGTAATACTTGTCTTTTAAACAAATTAAAATAAATGCCAAGTGTGTTCCCTGCCTTATACGATAAAATATTGACGCTTCCTACTTCCAAATCGACATAACATATATGTAACATCACTTAACCTCATTTACGATAGATTATTATCGATATCTGGCGCATCACTAGCACATTACGGCGGTTATTGTCGATAAAGAATTAGTGCCAAATGTTACAGAAATCGTTGCCAAGACTATTTTTTTATAAAGAAAAAAATATAGGAAATAATTGTGGAGATGAAAATCAGATTCATTCTGTTCTGTAGTATAGAGGTTAGTAATTATGTATGCATCATGAGGTGTAGGTTAGATTTATTTTTCGTATTTAGTTTATGTTATTTATTGTATTGACAAAATAATATAAATTCTTTTTTCTTAAATGTGCGGAATTTTCATGAATCGTTTGCCGCTGTATGTCGCCATGTGTGTTCAGATCTTTCAAACTACGCAGCGGATTTTGATGCGGTTTTTTTAACAGATAGAGTGCAGTGGTAGCAGAGGAAAGTTTTAATATATAAAATAGATATTTGTAAAGTTAAAGATAACAGGTACAAAGCCGCAGACAGTAATCTAGTTAGAAATATGCCATTTTATATATTTTTGGTATTAACAAAATAAATTCATTTTTAAAAGAAAATGAACGTTTACAAGACGTATATATATAACTAGAGGTCCGCCCCGGCTTCGCCCGTGGTACATATTTCGCAATAAAAGGTAGCCTATGTCCTTTCTCGGGTATCAAAATATATCCATACCAAATTTCATGCAAATTGGTTCAGTAGTCTATGCGTGATTGAGTAACAGACAGACAGACAGAGTTACTTTCGCCTTTATAATATTAGTATGGATTAAAATATTCGATATTAACCTACCAAAATTAATTGTCAAAAATTCAAAGCACAGATTATACAATAATAAAGAAAACGAGAAGACAATTCAAATTTGATCGGATTACAAATGATGGACCAATTCGCGTATTTGATTTTGTATTTGTAAAGCCGAAGTCATTATTGAAAAATTAAATGCTTCGTTACTTTTTGTAATACTAGTCGCATTTCCCGGTTTCTCCCGGATTTACTTTTAAGTATTTCACTTCTTTATAACAGTGTGTAGAATTTTTCCCGCGGCTTCAACCGCGTTTGATTAAAATTACCAAATTAGGTAGGTATAATAATTATACTAAAACCTGCATCGAGATCTACGTGATCAGAATGAAAATCGGGGTAGTAGTTTTCGAGTTAATCGCGAACAGACAGACAGATATGGCGGACTTTGTTTTATAAAATGGACAAAATTATAATAATCTTAATCAAATTTAATTTATTTAAGTAAGGTAAAGTATGAGAAATTAAAATAATCTATGTTTTTCTAAAAATACGGTCTTAATCTTAATAAAAGTGAGGCCAAATAGCTTTATCGCGTGTTATTTTATCCCTATTTTAGTGTGCTTAAATAGCTAAACAATATAATATAGGATTGTAGAAAACAAGCAGCATTATTTGCGTAACTTATATTATTATATAATCCACAGATAAAATAATAATTTAAACAATCAGAGCAGATAAAGACTGACATCTTCATTTTGAATTCTATTTCTACGTTATATTGTATCCAGTTTACTTGTCACAGATATACAATTACTGGAAGTGAATTAATTAATATAAGTAATCTATAGTTTATATAATAACTAGCTTTCCGCCCGCGGCTTCACCCGCTTTGTCTAAAACCTAATATGTAAATTATAAAACCTTTCTGTAGAATCACTCTATAAAAAACCGCATCAAATCTGTTGCGTAGTTTTAAAGCTTTAAGCATACTAGAGTCATAGAGACGGAGAAAGCGACTTTGTTTTATACTATGTAGTGATAACTAATTAATAATCTATACAAGTTTTACATGCTAAGTTAAAATATTCTGTGCGTTTGTCTCTCTAAACTCAAGAATGGCTGGACCGATTTGGTAAATTTTCGCGGTCTCGCGGTTTTACCCGCTCACAAACCCATGAAAAAGTTTATTTCCCTGTTTCAACCCTTTAGGGATTGATTAAAAAGAAAAATAATCTTTTTTACTCTTGGTTTTGAATTATATTTTTTTTAATTTTCATTTAATCGTTTCTCCGAAGGTGTAACAGAGACTTACCTACGCATTTATTATACTAGCAAATTTTTCAATACTATAGATGTAAAATCATAAATTTTAATAAAAACTAGTGCCGTATCTAGTGCGATATATCTGTGTTTTCCTTATTTATGATATTATGTTAATTCCGTTTGTTATACAAATGTATTTCTCCGCAAAAACCTCTTATTTACTTTGATTTAATATTTCGCGGTATTGATGTATGAAAACAAGGCTTAATTGATGTTCTATTTATCGACTTTAAAAAAGAGGGAATAAACGATTTGTTTATTCGTTTAATTACAATGTTGTTCTATAGGTTTTTACGATTTCTATGCTTACCTATGTGAAAAAAATAAGTATCAACAATTTGAAAAAAAATGGCTTAAAGAATTTTAATACTTTTTCAATGTACCTACAGCGTATTGTACAATCGAAATAATATATGTATTTAAAATACCTATTCGTATATGATAAATACCAATTAACATAATAACCGCCATTTATCCTAGCCTCGTAACGCCCAGATACCTATTAAAAGGCATGCAGCTCGATAGTGGTACCGGCCCAAGCTGTTATCCAACTTTATGACATAAACGCCCACGGTACCTTTTTAAAGGTATCTGACAGTATCTGATTTGAAAACGCCGTAACATTTTAAATTACGCGCCAAATCTAATTACTGTTTTTTATCCGGCTACTGGAAAGTATGTTTTTGTCTATGGTTAAGCAATAGTGCCAATAGAAAAATAAAATATATGTAATTTCCGGCGAAAAGTCTGGCCATCTTGACTGACTAGAGGACGTGGTAAGTTCAATCCATGATTATTGATGCAATCTTAGGTTTTTAACTGAGAGTATCTTACTCTGCTTGTTGACAAATAAGTAAATATTATAATTACATTTAGATTTACGCGAAAATAAAGAATATGCGTGTAAAATAACCTCGTAAAATCTGGATACCTTTTAGAAGGTATAAGAGTATTAACATATTATTGGATTTTAAAAGGTATAAGGGAATAAACCACTAATCAATTTGATTTGCCTTTGAAACTTATGATTTAGACCGTTTTCTCCTTCATAATATAAAGTAAATTATTTAGTCTGTTACAGTATATTTTAGTACCTATCCTTTTCAGGTAACCCAATGAGAGATGAGCAAATCGAAGAAGCTTTAGAAGTATTAAATCAGTCAGATATAGAAGAGTATGAACTATTTGGAGATGAGGATTACAACATATAAACCAAAACCAAGAAAGCTCTTCCAGTTCTGAAGAATCTGAAAATAATATTTTTTTATTAAAAACCAACTCTTATTTGCGAAATTATTTAAAATTTCTATAGAAATATATCAATTTACCTACTATCTTTCTGATTTTAAAAGGTATATGGGTTGCTATTTGTATAGTGTTTTTGGGTCCAATTTAGAAACTTGCTAATTTTTGCTTCTGTCATCTGTTGGAAGTGGATTTCTTCTGATAGAAATCCTAAAACACGTGATAAACTAGCCTTTAAAAATAATAAGTACAGAAAATAATGATCATATTGTTCAAAAATTGATATTTTTTTCTCAGATTGTTAGTGTGAGATATCTTTTTGGTCATTAAAATTTTGGAAGACATGTATTAATCCAAATATTTATGTTCATTGTTTTTTGTAATATAAAATAAACCCTATATTGTCTACCGCTAATCAATAATTTAAAAAATACGAATTTTGCGAAATCGGGTTTTGTAATACATTAAAGCCCATATGCCTAAATAAAGAATAACGAATTTGGGGTTATTTAGTGTCTCAAAACCTTCCACTGACATACATTTACATGCAGAAAAAATCCCACGCTCATACGGAAATAATAAGGCACTTTTTTTAGATTTCATCACCTCCGGGTCCGCACCATGTGAACCTTTTAAAAGGTACTTGGGCTGCAAGCCAATGTTTGGTAAAAATAGCCTGGGCGTTACGAGGCTAGATCCTAGACCACCTGCCAATTTCATCCGCATCGCTTCATCCGTTTTCACACACCCGAGTGACAAACACACAAAAACTAACCAACATCACAGTGCGTTCACCCACGCCGGGTACCCATCAATCATTCCATTATCACGCACTACGCTTACCGTTGTATACATTATAATTATATTAGAGAGATTAGCATATGTGTGGGATGTAGAGGGATTGAGTAGTTTTGATACTTGGTAAGTTAGCTTTTTATTCATAAAAGTATAAGGTCATAGAATAGATAATAGTAGCTAAACGCTACAGAACGGACACTCCGCCTCCCGCCAAAATTAAACACTTACCTCACCCCGCACGATCGCTATAAATAGCAAGGACGATATGAACGAGAGATTAGATATTGTGCTGTTTACGGATGTATTTCATCAGAAAAACGCGATTTTTTTACGCTAGTCACAAATATGCCAACCATAAAGCGTCAACACACATATTTGCAGTCTCTACAGTGTGACTGTCAAAACGATAATTTTGTATGGAGTGTCCAGGGTGTGATAAGGTATATGTTATAGGTTCTGCATGTATTGAGCATTTTTATTCTGATCTATCTACCGTTCTACTATTAGTTAGTTCCGGGTGTTTCTAGGCACTAGAAAAGTATGCTATTGAATAGTTCCATGCATAATATATTTTTGGTTTGTACATAATATACAGATCGAATCGAATGGCCTCTTGTAGCATCATAGAATGAAGGATTTAAAGTATGTGTGTGCAGTGCATTGAGATAATATTAATATGGAGACGACACCGCCTACATCACTTATGTTCCACTCAACATACGTCATGTGACGTATGTTGAGCGGTATTTTTTAATGGTTTTAAAGTGAAACGCATCAAACATGCCTTCGTGTGTGTTACGATATTGCACAAATAATACAAATAATACGGAAAAGTGCAAAGGAATAACTTTCATCGTTAAGTACCTAACTAAATAATAATTTTTAAAACTTAGTTAGAGCAAAAAAATGGCGCACAGATTTTGTTCGTGGTGTCTCCTCCATACGTAGTAATATTATCTCAATGGTGCAGTGTCACACAAAAACAGCTTGGTTATTTTTCAACAACTTTAGTATGTATACAGATTTGTGAAAAGCATTTGGTAGAAGGGGAAGAGATAAATAAAAAACATGTACTTCAAAATACATCTTTATTTTTTACACATAACAAGCTCGTAGCCTTGTTTCGCCCATGTTACTGCCTGAAGATGAGTAAACTAAAAAAATTGTAACAAATGAAATCAGTGGAATAGTTTTTGAGTTACTTCAGAACAAGCAAACAGTTAAATTAATTATTTGTTTTTTTATTTTACTATTTAACAACATATCCAACAGTAAAAGAAGAAACTTTAAAATCTATACATATCAAAACTGTACATTGAATTTGTCATGTACCTATGACGTATGCCCGCGCTAATCTCAAAATGTACTGCATGGATTTACTTCAAATTTGATCCATAGATAGACCTGAAAAAGGGCATAGAATATCGTTTTATTCCGGAAATCCTACGGGACGGGAACTATGTGTCTCTATTTGACTATTTCTATACTAGAAAGCTAGTATATAAATAACTAGCTTTCCGCCCGCGGCTTCGCCCGCGTTTTCAGAGAAAAACCCGTTCCCGTAGGATTTCCGGGATAAAACCTATCCTATGTCCTTTCTCGGGTATCAAAATATAAAATATATCTATACCAAATTTCATGCAAATTGGTTCAATAGTTCAGGCGTGATGAATGGCTGAATGAGTAACAGACAGACAGACAGAGTTACTTTCGCATTTATAATATTAATTAGTATGGATAAAATATCAAGTACATTCCATTCGCGCTATACCCGAAATCAATAATATGACAGCCGGCGGGTAGATGACCAATAAATATGAGTTACGAATAGAAAAATGTATGCATTTATATACTTACTAACTTACCGACTTACTGGGGAAATGTATGTTTTAGATTTCGAAATTTTACCGACGTCAAATAAATGATGAAGTTATTATAATACTTAAACCACTTTTTTGGTGCACCTTTTATAAAACTTAAAAAAAAAAACAAGGATTAAATCGTTTCTGTGAGAATATCGTCTATCATTGTAGGTATATAGTCAAATTTAAAATTAAATATTTGTTTCTATTTTATTATTTACTAGCTGCGCTCTACGGTTTCACCCGCGTGGCTCTGCTCCTGTTGGTCTTAGCGTGATGATATATAGAAAGAATTTGTCAAATCGGACCAGTAGTTCCTGAGATTAGCGCGTTTAATCAAACAAACAAACAAACTCTTCAGCTTTATAATATTAGTATAGATATACTCGTGTTCCTTCCTTCTAAATAAATCTTTTTATTTATATAGGGCCCCAATAATTATTTCCGGTCGTGTTGTCATCATCAAATTCTAATTCTTGTGTAAGTGAAATAGGTAGTATGTTTTAATGAAAACAAATAACAAAATGGTTGTTAATCATCTCAATAGATGGCGCGCGGTGTGTCCCTTCAGACACATAAAACTGAAAGAATAGAATAAATTCGATTGCTCTGGCGGGTCACGAGTGGCTGAGTTGGTCAGGCATCCGCCCCGGAATGGCGCGAAAGGATGCGGGTTCGAGTCCCGCCTCGTGATCGAATTTTTTCTATTCTTTATAAATTTATATTAACAAATAACAATTAAACTAAAATTTCATCATTTTTATGTTGACTCTATAATACATAATTATATTCTTATACGGTACACCCTATAAGGCACAAAAAGAAAAACCAAACTTGATAATAATTCTTATCCGAATACAACAGGGTTCTTTCAATTCCATAACTTAGCCAAAGACTGATGGGTTCGCTTATCTCGGTAAAGTTAATCAATATTAACATTGATATACAGGATGTCCCATCGTTGGTATACTAAGCTCAAAGGAGGTTATAGTTTTGCAATTTTGCATACGCTGAGTACGTAAAAAATACTTAAAAAATTTCAGACGCATTTTTTTTTCAAATAAAAAAAGCTACCCGCCTAACTTTGCCACCCGCACGTGATCTATCTTTTATGTTTTCATAGACAAAATGCTCACATTAGAGAAGCGTTATAATATGCCGGCTGCCGAAGTTAGAGAAGAAAACATAGATTTTAAGGAAAAATTTAGGAAAAATTTTTTACCGTACTATCTAATTATGTTGTTTAAGTATTTTTTACGTGATCAGTGTATGCAAAACTACAAATCCCTTCGCGCTTAGTATACCAATAGTGGGACACCCTGTATAACGAGGTACTGTATGTTTGAATATAAACTCTATAGTGAACAATTTTTGAATATATTTAGTCAAATTGTGTAGGAAATACTAGATATTTGTATGTTACGAATTTACAAAAGATCGTTTTATGTGTACGTTAGAAAGTAATAAAACGATTTTGGTAAAATTTGACAGTGTTGTAATTGATATAAGTAACACATAAGCTCATCCATCCACGTTTTCTCGTGGTTTTGCCCGCAAGTATCTATTTATCCTAATAGTATTTTCTTTACACCTCCTCTAAATATATACTTTAACACTTTAATTTCTATAACTTTCGATTTATTGAAAACTATTTACACCTACCTACATGTTTAATTCTATCTTCCAGTATTAGAAGTCAAACAAAACCGCACGTGAAACTAGTGCTCAAATATATTATAAATAATGAATAGAATCGTGCGTCACTCAGCGCCTAAATTGTGTGAGCAAAGTGAGCCCTCATTGTAGATAATGAGACGACCCGTTTACTTGTTACACGGATGTAGAGTACTGGATGTGGCTTTATTATTTTCTTTTATTAAAGATAAGGAATTTAGTTGAACGACTTTTATTAACAACTTTTATTTAACAATCTATTAAAAAATACAATTTATTCACTGATATAACCGATGACCATGATGTTTTGATTTTCGAACTTATTATTATTTATTTATACATTTCTAATTTGTCTGTGCCTTATATATAATAAGCAATTGAAGATAGACATAAATTAGTGTCGCGTAATAACATGAAATTGAATAGAATTCAGTTTTTCATCACTATAGTTTACTGTACCTATACCACCGTATATTATGTAGTATGTATCTACTATGTACTACTACGAGGCTTGGTTAAAAAATAAAACGCTATTTTATCGTAGTTAGAATATGTTAAGCCCGGATAAAATGAGACCAAATATCTAACAGTAATTATAATTTATGCACCATCTAGTTCTATACATCATCGTAAAAGCCGCTTTCAGTACGTTTTTACTTAGCAAGTGAAGGTATCTGGGCTTTTTAAAATTTCATCAACCTTTATCGATGTACGTGTATTACGAATTTAGATACTGTTATGACATGCCTTTTTTCCTAATTATATTGTTTGTATACTACGCTTGTTATGGATGGTGGAATAATCTTAATATATATAAATCTCGTGTCACAATGTTTGTCCTCAATGGACTACTAAACCACTTAACCGATTATAATAAAATTCGCACACCATGTGCAGTTCGATCCAACTTGAGAGATAGGATAGTTTAAACATGTAGGTACCACGGGCGAAGCCGGGGCGGACCGCTAGTTGGAATTATATGTATGTATTATGGTGTCTAGTTTTAATCCATACTAATATTATAAATGCGAAAGTAACTCTGTCTGTCTGTCTGTTACTAATTAACGCATTAACTACTGAACCAATTTGCATGAAATTTGGTATAGAGATATTTTGATACCCGAGAAAGGACATAGGATAGGTTTTATCCCGGAAATCCTACGGGAACGGGTTTTTCTTTGAAAACGCGGGCGAAGCCGCGGGCGGAAAGCTTGTGTTTTTATATATAGTGTTATAATAAAGAGGTAGAGTTGCTAAGTTTTTAGTAGTTTGTTGTAGAACAACTATGAACTATGGAGTTTCTTGCCGGTTCTTCTTCATAGATACTTCTTTCCGAATCGGTGGTTAATGTTAAAAATATATTAAGACGATTCAAAAGTGCTTCTACAAGAAATCTAGTTGCATAAAATGTTTGAGTTTTTATGTTTGTAAATGGTAATCTTCAGAAGGAGTTATCCGATCATGAAAATTTTTTAACTAAAAGAAAGCTACACTATTCAGGAGATAAATAGACTAATTTTATTGTTGTATTTTGGTATAGCAAAAGAACCTTGTGTAATAAGGTACGAAAACACGTTTTTTTATGTTTGAGACTGTATGTATGTATTTTTAGATATAAACTACGATAACATGGCGCGCCCCTCCAAATTACTGTTTCAATGTGTGTAGTGACATCCTTACGAAGGAGTTTGTATGTAGTTGTACGTATTCGTCTTTAGTAGGTACTTTACGTCCAGATTTGTTGGTCAACTAATCATAAGTTGCCGAGCGCCCAAGAGAACGCACGTGTCGTTTTCATAGAATACGTCAGTGCAGCGCCATTACTAATAATAATGAGCGATTAGAGCGTGACTAGTCGAGCAACAAATCCGTGGATTGTTGCTCGACTAGTCACGCTCGATGTTTGACGGCCGTCTCATTACGCACACATGCGTTGTGAATCTTGGTGGTGCATTGTAAATACTTTCACAAATACTTTCAAACGTTTTGAATTTTGGAGGGGCGCGCCATGTTATCGTAGTTTATCTCTACTACGGTTTTATTTTTGGCTCATCCAACAGTGTAGACCTTGATGGATAATTCTTTGAAAGGTGTTGATAGATCCGTCTTAACTATGCGTTCGACACAGGGATGGTGTTAAAAAGATAAAAAAATAAAAATGGCGGAGTGTTTACCACATTTGTCTTTACTTTTTTTTTCAAATAATTTGTGAAAGTGATTTTAATCAACACATTTATCTCGAATCTTTTTCCATATAATTTATGTTTATAAGTAAACTAGCTAACCGCCCGCGGCTTCGCCCGCTTTGTCTAATACCTAATAAATTATATACTAAAAACTTCCTCTTGAATCACTCTATCTATTAAAAAAAACCGCATCAAAATCCGTTGCGTAGTTTTAAAGATTTAAGCATACAAAGGGACATAGGGACAGAGAAAGCGACTTTGTTTTATACTATGTAGTGAAGTACAGGTTAATTATAACAAAAAAAAACAATTAGGGTTATTATTTCACACGTCTTTTATAGAACGTCATAATTGTTGTTTATCCAAAATAAACAAAGTCTAGTATGTTTGAAAATCTATTGTTTTCAAAGCCATTAGGCATTGTGAAGGCTCTGGAGGTGTCCAAAAGCTACCGAGAGTAAACAACAGGCGTCAAACCGATCTTATAGAGTATAGTGAGTATAGAGTGTACAGTAGAGTTAAGAATGTATAGAGAACGCATAGAAATAATGTATGTTTTAGTCCATTCCTTTATTCTCATCATCAAAACTTAATTCTGTTAAATCTTTTTCCTCTTTAATCATTTTAAAGCGAGAAATTCATTTACAGAGGCCACTGCAATACAATATTTTTAATATTTAATACAAAATATAATTATTAGTTATAAACTTGATTTCTTCTTCTGTTTGAGTTCTTTTTTACATTTTATATTATCGTTAAATCGAAAATATACCTTTTTATATAAAAGCCCTAGTCTAGACATTCCTAACTCTATATCTTAAAAGGTAAATGTGTTTACTCTACCCCGGTGGTCGCTAAGGGCATAATATTTACATTTTTGGACCTCGCCGGCACGATGAAAGTTCCGGGTTCGATGCCTATGTACAAGAAATTTAATATAGCAGAGAAAAGAGTTTGTACTTTCTATACTAATACTAGTTGTCCCGCTAAACGTTCTGCCTTACTCTTATTATTACGGTTGAATAAATTACGACAAAATAGCAGAAATTTTTTTGCTGAAGTATCATTACCTATTTTTTGCGATTCCAGATTCTTCTCTTATATATAAAAATGAATCGCAAAATGTGTTGGTAAGCGCATAACTCGAGAACGGCTGAACCGATTTCGATAATTCTTTTTTTATTATATTCCTTGAAGTACGAGGATGGTTCTTATGTAGAGAAAACGTAAACATGTACCACGGGCGAAGCCGGGGCGGACCGCTAGTGTCTAATAATAATTTATATGGATAGTATTTTAAGTATATACATACATTTTTTTTTCTCTGTTCCCGGGTGAAGCCAGGATAAACAGCTAGTTCAATATATGTTTATTTGTTAATAAATAGTTTAGCAGGAAGATCGTTCAGAACAAAAATAAAGAAGCGGTCAAGCGTAAGTCGGCAAAATTAAAGATGGCGCCGCCAGTAATGTATAGGGCAGTGTGCGTGATTTCTCAGAGCCCTAATAAGGCGCTAGGGCTTCGCCCCGATCGGTAAGTACCTGTCAAAACACATGTACATGGTAATATGATAATCGGTTATACAGCATGTTCACTTTTCTTATGATGAGACAAAAAATTCAATTTTTTTTTTTACAGTAGTTTTTTTTTTATTTACTAAATCTGTCTTGAAGGTAGTCTGTAGAGTTGGGAAAATATAAGAAAATGTCAGTCAGTTAAAGCTTTGCACGTAGATTTCAGCTGGTGAAATAATTTTGAGAATCGATTTAGTAGTTTCGGAACTTATTTTGGTACAAACAGGCAAAATCTTTATAGACTTCAACCTGCGGCTTTACTCGTGGTAATATTCGGATAAACAAGTCTTTGTTGCTGATGTTATATGTATGATGAAATACACAATACATAATAGAGTATAGACTATTTTAAAAATATTATAGGTACCTATAAAAAAACATTTCGAATTCTAAGAATGTATTGTAGAGCAAGAATTATATTTAGATAATTATAAAACACATATAGTACATATATTGTTAAAAGCTGGGAAAGAACAAATAAAAGTCAATTTTGTTGTTTATTTCGTTTTATTTAAATTAAATTTTCCTTATAATTTTTTTGTGTAATAAATAATAACTTATAAAACACCATGTATAAGACGCACTTCGTGTCCTGTGGGCTGTGCCAAACGTGTTGATGACGCATAACATGGAGATGGCTTGTTTATTAACTCAGACTCTAACTCAAACTCAAACTCAACTTGTTTAAAAAACACGTGATAATGAGTATGGGAATATTTTTTGTTGTATATATACTGGACCGATTTTGATGAAATTTGGCACAGATAATCTTTAGACCCTGAGAAAGAACATAGGCTACCTTTTATTAATATGTACCACGGGCGAAGTCAGGGCGGACCGCTATATGCAATAAAATAAATGCAAATTAAAGATTTTAGTCAATTAAATGTAATAAAGTTCGTAGCATAGTAATATAGTATAGCTTCGTAAGCAAATCTTTTAGTTATATTGCATAAATACAATACATAAATCAAATATGTTTTTACATGTTCCGAAAGTCGAAAGAAATCAGAAAAAAATGAATATTCTACCTTCGAATGTTATAGACTCTATAATATAGAGCCACATCAGGTTTTTTGCATCATTATTACATATTTTGAACTAGCTGTAGACTAGGCCGCCTCCTTGGTACAGTTGTTGACGCGTGAGCGTAGAACCGAGGGGTCCTGGGTTCGATTCCCGGTGGAGACGAAGAAAAAAAAATATGTCTCGGTCTGGCAGGACACAGAAGGCTGATCACCTACTTATCCCTAAAGAAAATCGATCAGTGAAACAGATGTATGAATAATGCATCTGCCCCTTACCCCACTACGGGGACACGGGACTTCACTTTTGTAGACCAGGAGGAATTTCAAACAGATCCAATAGAAGAAACTACTTAACTTTTCAAAACCTCTTCTTAAAATATGTCTAGTTAAAGCAGAGCTTAGTGAAAACTCCTGAATAAACTTTTTTTTTATGTAAAAATATATTTTAAAAATAATAAAAGCCATTTCCTTACTTTACAAGCACCAAGATCGCGTGTTAACCAAGTTATGGCTTCTTAAACTTGGAGATGTCTTAACCATCGTTTATTAGAAACGGGTAAAAACCTATTTCTATTCAAGTTTTTTTATAAAGTCTTACGTTTTTTTTTGGAAAATCTTGCATAGATACCCACGCTTGGTATAGTGACCTGATCTGGGTTCGATTCCCAGTGGAGACAAAAAATTGTCTCGGTCTGGCAGGACACAGAAGGCTGATCACCTACTTGTCCCTAAAGAACCGAGCTGAAACAGATGTATATACATATGTATTAAAATGTTCTAATTGTATGTATGTTTATCCGATTTCACATACCTCTGGACCTTATAAGATAATGTAATTCGAACAAAACATCAAGCATTTAGTATTCAGACATTAAAAGGGCTAAGATTCAAATATAAGGTTAAAAATATCACAAGGCCGCTCGTCTAGAAATTTCGATCAATAACTAGTATCTAGAAATATCGCACTGAAGGATAAAAGGGTTCTTAAAACAAATAGACAAAAATGTATTGTCTAGGTATAACATAGACTCTATATAATATTGTGTTAGATATAAATTAAAACTCACATATTTTCTTTATGCTCACTTCTAAACGCCATTTTTGGTTTTAGTCAGCAGTTTTAGTAACTTTTTTACCTACCTACGCTAAGTTTTGTAAAATAGACTTGGCAAACAGGCAAAGTTTTTTTTGTTTTACAAAAAATAATATAGGGAAGTACATATTATTAACTGTTACCATGACAACCATTATATAATAACAAACTCCTTCTTATTTTTTTTAAGATGTTAAAGATAAATTTAACACCTCAACCACAGCTAAAAAGGATAGGTATGCAATCTAAAAATTCAAGAAACATTACGTGGAAAATATTATGCTGCGAGCATTTTTAAACATATTTCTTATTGCTGTCATGATCAATTTATTCCACAAGTTTAACAATATTTATACATCTTGCAACACTTTATTAAAATCCTCAATCATTATTTAAAAATCAATGACAACATACCCCCATATCTTGTTTAATTAAATTAATCAATTAAAATCTAAAGTACTGATAATCTTTATAAAAACCCCAATTAAATTGGAAGATTTTAATCGCAATTTTTAATAATCAATTCCTTTTTCGCGATAATTTATCAAGTAGCGATTACATCAATGTTTCTAAACGTTGTGATGCAAAACAAAATGGCGGGTGAAACATTCAAAATGGCCGCCCAAGAATCCCGCGTAGAGTAAGCGCCGTATAGAGAATGCGATTTTATCTTTTGATATAAGCGACGGCACTTCGCCTTAAGTTTATTATGTTATAATAAAGCGTCGTTTTAAATTAATTTATGTTCTTGTAATTGTTTAAGTAAACCCGTGCGTAACTTAAAAGGGAGTTTGCGCAGCCAATTATAATAATTTAGTGTCCTAGCTGATTTTTTCTTTCATAAATATTGTTGAGTCGATGACTCAAATGTGTGGGTGGTTGATGCATAAGATATTAATTTTAAAGTATTTTTAAGTATAAATTACCATCATTTCGTAGCCTAATTAAAATTCTTAAATTGATTTTTTTTAAGTACATAATAATTATTAAATGATATCCACAACATTCAAACTACGCACAAATATATTGTGTGATTAGCCTTTTTTGAACTCCGATCTCTACATATTTTTAATCTACATTTCAAACGTTTAATTGGCGCCAAATTCGACAGCGCGTACATTAACAATGTCAAAATCTTTTTCCTGAGCGCACTTTACAAAAAAAAAACTATGCGAGATAAAAACCTACCTGGGACAAATTTCTTTAACATTTCTGAACGGATGCTGTGACAACAATATTTTACGGCCATTTTAATTTTACATTCGCTCGTCTTGCGTTTTATTCTTAAAAATTAAGGTGCATTTTCGTTCGCGCCAAAATCGTTTGTAAGTTTGACAGCTCACAGTGTTAACATTGCAAAAAATTATGTTTTTATTTTGCGTTTAATTGCAAGGAATTGTTCTTTACGTGTTTTTATTCGGGGTGAATTTAATTTTCGAATTATGTATACAGGGTTTTCGACTGTATTACAATAGAAATAGAGATTTTATTTGTGTATTCGTTAGCGTCGAAAATTGGTAATAGCTTTTTGTTTATTTAACAGTATAATTGTTGAGTTTTAGTGTTTATTTATTGGTGTTGCTAATTATTTGACGTTGTTTGGCCGATTTTATAACGTAAGTAAAATTTAATGAGGGAATATTCGGTTTGTTTAAGATTTTTGTTGAGTTAACTGTGATGCGAATTTTATGGACGTTGTTACGACTGAATAAGTCGTATTTATTAGTGTTTAATTTATTTAATAGTCTACCAGATCGTTAATGGTTAACGATTGATTGTGATAAATATAAGACAACGTAATTTCGTTTTTATTGCACAATTTTCTGATTATACACATCTAAAGATAACATTTAGACACGTTCATTGTTAAATCTCATTTTTTCATAAAATACAGATGAATTAGAATTAGAATATTTAACGTTCAGTATTCATTTTGAAGTTGGTTTTTGGGAATTATGTAAATAAAACTCCATGAATTCCATCAATTTCAATACTTATGTAATATTAGCTAGCGATCCGCCCCAGTTTAGTACTTCAAGGAACATAATAAAAAAAGAATTAACGAAATCGGTTCAGCTGTTCTCGAGATTTGCGCTTACCAACACATTTAGCGATTAATTTTTATATTATACTAGCGGTCCGCCCCTGCTTCGCCCGTGGTACATATTTACGTTTTCTCTACGTAAGAACCATCCTCGTACTTCAAGGAATATAATAAAAAAATAATTAACGAAATCGGTTCAGCCGTTCTCAAGTTGCGCTTACCAACACATTTTGGGATTCATTTTTATATTATAGACTAGCTGCACTTCGCGGTTTCACCCGCGTGGCTCCGCTCCTGTTGGTCTTAGCGAGATGATAATATCAAAGTATTACCATTATTTCCTACAGTAAGGAATCGCCTTTGATGTCGCGCGATGCCGCCGCCAGCGTAGGTAATGACGCTACCACACGAAAATACGCTAGGGTTGCAAAAAATGGGAAATAAAACAATTGTGATTATTAATATTATGATGAAATCTTTATTTATATGTACATTCAAAATAATTGCGATTATTAAATCTGATGTAATTATTTGTTCATAAATATATAATTACAGATATTGCACTGCTAAATATTATTTACGTGGACACTTTATTTTTGGATGTTCTTAATTGTATATTATAACTAGGGATGTAACGATACATGATTTTGCCGATACGATACCGATACCGATATTTGTAGTAATGTATCGGCGATACCGATACCGATACCGATATCGATGGCTTGGTAGAAAAATAAATAGTGAATTATGCATAAAAAGTTACCAACATTTAACAGAGACAACTGTTAATCGTATTCTTTTAAATAAAAATGCCAAAATCAAAAAACAACAAAACCATTTATTTTAGTATTATTATTTTACGAAGTCAGTTAAACTTTAAGTAATACACATACAATCAGTACCTAATAAAAGTTTACTATAATTGGTAGAGTTTTTTCAGAAAACAAAGTGCGCACGCGCGGGCGGCCTCCCGCATCGTTCATTGGGCGCGGATTTTTGAATTATTTGATATCAAAAAAATTGGTTGTTTGTAAAGTAGGTTTACGATCGAGATGTTTACGTGATAACATAATGCAGTGGCAGCGCTCGAGATGAAACGGGAGATCGGTCCGTCTCTCTCTCGTTATACCTGCGATCGCGCTCGTGAGGTTTTGGTGTGACACAAGTTTATGAACATGTCACCCGACTAAAACGATTTTAAAAACGTTATCACGTTAAAAATTAAAAAAATTCAAAATTATTTATTCCTTTCCTTTACATAAACAAATTTGTGATTGGAACACTCCTAGTAAGCAAATAAAATGCTTGTGTCAGGAGGTTCCGCTCTTCCTTAACACTATTACAGAAACAAAAATAAAACAATATGAATGAATACAATGCAAAAACATAAAAGAAAAGAAAGAATTTAATAAAAAAATATCGGTATCGGTTGATTTATTATCGGCGATACCGATATATCGGCTTGCCGATATATCGGCCGATATATCGGTATCGGTATCGGTATCGTTACATCCCTAATTATAACATTTAACTAAGTAATGCATTCGCATTGGGATGTACAATCTGATTAGAAAATAATGAGTACAACATATATACATAGATTTGATTTTAATTCAACAGATACAATTAATACAATCTTTCTGAAATATTGTTTCCTTCTGGGATTTCAATGTAGATTTACATCCGTAAACCGAACAGTTTGTGCGCGCCATAATAGAATATGTAAGTACCTATGTATAATAAAATTATTACACAAAAAATACGACTGCGTCATCCTTTCGCGCTAGGTAAAGCAAACTAAGCGTGTTTGCTTTACGCGGCCCGCGTCGCCCGACCCCCGCCAGTTCCCCTCCGTTTCTCTGCACAAGTACATTCGTCGCACTACTGTAGGAAATAATGGTAATACTGTGATAATATTATATAGCCTTCCTCGATAAATGGACTATATCTAACACCGAAATAATTTTTCAAATCGGACCAGTAGTTTTCGAGATTAGCGCGTTCAAACAAACAAACTCTTCAGCTTTATAATATTATATAGATTATAATATTATAATAATTACGTATTCCTCTAATATTTCAGCAATAAGGTCAACGACCCGTGATACATTCGATCGAATATTTTCTAAAACGCAATTTCTAAGTAAAATGACGGCCGCGTGCCGCGCTGTCTGCCGCAGCTTCCGTTCATCTATTTTAGTACTAAACATCTGACATAATGACAAATATAATATACATACTAGCTTTCCGCCCGCGGCTTCGTCCGCGTTATCAAAGAAAAACACACTTAGTTCCCGTTCTCGTGGGATTTCCGGGATAAAACCTATCCTATGTGTTAATCCAGGTTACCCTCTATAGGTGTGCTAAATTTCATTGTAATTGGTTCATTAGTTTTTGCGTGAGAGAGTAACAAACATACACACACACATCCATCCTCACAAACTTCAACATTTATAATATTTAATAGTTATTATTATTATTTATTATTATTTATTTAATAGTTTAATAAGCGTGTGTTTTAGTTTTTGTAAACTGCATTATTATTTTTCAAAGAACGACAAAAAACAGTCCTTTCAATAATTTCCTGGAACTAAGATGTAATTAAATTATCATTTAAACGAAATATTAAAATGTATTTTGATGTAACTAATGCATCGCAGACGCAGCTTTATTGCACACGTTATAAATATAATAATAAGGGCCTGTTCACACGGAACATGCGAAATGAAAAAGTGATTACATTAAATAAAGTAAAAGAAAACAGTGCGCAATATTTTTAGGGTTCCGTAGCCAAAATGGCAAAAACGGAACCCTTATAGTTTCGTCATGTCCGTCTGTCCGTCTGTCCGTCTGTCCGTCTGTCACAGCCGATTTACTCGGAAACTATAAGTACTACAGTGATGAAATTTGATGGGAATATGTGTTGTATGAACCGCTACAAAAATATGACACTAAATAGTAAAAAAAAGAATTGGGGGTGGGGCCCCCCATACATGTAACTGAGGGATGAAATTTTTTTTTTCGATGTACATACCCGTGTGGGGTATCAATGGAAAGGTCTTTTAAAATGATATAAAGTTTTCTAAAAAACATTTTTCTTAAAGTGAACGGTTTTTGAGATATCAGCTCTCAAAGTCGTAAAAAGTATGTCCCCCCCCCTCTATTTTTATAACTACGGGGTATAAAATTCTAAAAAAAATAGAGGTGATGCATGCTAATTAACTCTTTCAACGATTTTTGGTTTGATCAAAGTATCTCTTATAGTTTTTGAGATAGGTTGATTTAACTGTAATTTATTATATTTGCTGCTACGGAACCCTTTGTGCGCGAGCCCGACTCGCACTTGGCCGGTTTTTTTAAGTATACAATCACTACATAGTATAAAACAAAGTCGCTTTCCCTGTCCCTATGTCCCTATGTCCCTTTGTACGCTTAAATCTTTGAAACTACGCAACGGATTTTGATGCGGTTTTTTTTAATAGATAGAGTGATTCAAGAGGAAGGTTTATATGTATAAAAACATCCATTAAATAGTGGAGAAGTACTGTTATTTTTGAGGTTTCTAATGTGATGTCGTAAAAAATCACATCTTTTCCGCTTACATTGCAAACGCAGGCTGAACCCTACGAGTTTTATCAAAATAATATACTAAGTATTATACACATTGAAAAGGTCTACAGAAAAGTCCGCGATGGTATATGTCTATCTCTTATGGATAACCCACAATAACTTTTTTTTGTCATTTACTTTTTACGACAAATAATGGCTAATTTTCGATGCGATTTTAACCAATACAGCATTAATCCTTAACCAATTAAATACCTTGAATACATTGTTCATTTAATATAGATCTATATGGCCCTTTACACCGTATGATTTAAGTGAATATTTTCGAAGATATTACAGATTTAAAAATTGCGGGACGTAGCGTTTGCGGCGGCACCGGCCGGCCGCCCGGCTATCTATTTTATACCCGTGTGATTTTATATACAACGTTCACAGTTTTTCTGTAGTGTATTTAGTATCAGCATTGCACCCGTGCGAAGCCGGGGCGGGTCGCTAGTATAGTATATTTATGAAATGAAATCTGCATCTATTTTATTAACTACTTCCATCAACACATTCCCAAAATTATTTCAGTACCTATATTCATAAGATTTTATAGATATCTAGATTCTTTTTCGTATGCATGGTTTCAGGACAATTTTCACACACGATCTGATCCCATACTAAGCTTTCGCTTGTGTTATGGAAACCAGATGGCTGATAAACATACATATATAATTTTCAATAAATACATATATAGATAATTATCACCCAGACACAGAGCAAACATCTATGTTCATCACACAAATATTTGCCCCGGGTAGGAATCGAACCCACGACCTCTGGCTTGGAAGGCAGGGCCACTACCAACCAAGCCAACTGGTCAGTCAACAATTTCAGAAACAATAGTGTAAAATTTTACGTTACGTTACGCACTTTTTATCACTAACAGATTTGTTGAAAGCAAAAGCGATTTTATATAAGAAATTTGATGTATCTGACGTCAAATGGTTTGTACACAAAGCATTTCACATCTGTATGACAAATTAATTATTTAAATCCAGTAAATGAACCTTGACTTTTTCGTTTTACATAATATTACTATAATAATACCTATCTATGGTTTTACCAAGGATCGAACCCATTGACTCCGTTCAAAGATCGAATCCAGGACCACTGTTGTTAAAATCATTTCAATTTATCTCGTGCCTTTTATACCTACGAATCTATGTTGATAATACTGTGATTTCAAAGACTAAAATTGTTACTTTGTAATATTATATTGGTGGTGGTAAGGTGAAATAAATAAAATAAAATAAATAAATAAATAAAATAAATAAATCAAGTGCGGTGTGAAGACGCCTTCAACTAAATCATATGGACGGATGTCCTGTCCCTTTCACACACGATTAAACATGAAAAGACTCATTATTGAATACAATAAAATAATCAGAAACGGGTTTTTCTTAGAATTATCCTTTGGTTTGATAATTTATAGCGTTTATGTGAACTAATATTGTACAGAGGATTTTTGTTGAACTTCACTATCACTACATAGTATAAAACAAAGTCGCTTTCCCTGTCCCTATGTCCCTATGTATGCTTAAATCTTTAAAACTAACGCAACGGATTTTGATGCGGTATTTTTTAATAGACAGAGTGATTCAAGAGGAAGGTTTTAGTATATATAATTTATTATGTTTTAGACAAAGCGGGCGAAGCCGCGGGCGGAAAGCTAGTTGTACCAAAAAGTTCTGAAATTACTGGACCGATTTTTAACACTGGCAATACCGTCACGTCACGGCAAAGTATCACTTCTGATGCTTCTGACACGTGTGCTCGGCACACACACTCTTTTTCTGGTTTGTGACGTAGATCGAAAATAACATTACATAGGACAGTAGCTGGTAGATACTCGTACCTACATTACTAGACGACAATAAGTTTAAAATTATATTTATAATCAACTATTATTTATTAAAACCATCACTCACACAAAAAAAATGCCATAAGATCTTTCTAGAAGGTCAACACATTAATGTTGGCAGCGCTGACAACACTCTCGACTAAAACCTTACAAACAATGTATATTTTTTTCGTCCGATCGAATTTTAACGATGTTCACTTTTATTGTTATAACTCCTGTTTTTGTGGATATTTTTTCTCTGCCATTGTATTGTTTTTCGATTAAGCCTTCATTTTTATTATTCGCGCAGTTATAGTTTGAGAAATTGTGTCGATGTCTTCATAAATCGTAGTTTATTTATTTATTGTTCTTAACTAGTGATGTATTATTGGTTTGCTTATGAAATAAGGTGTAAATATAATTTTTTCTATACTATCATATACTTTTTTATATTTCCAATTATTGCTCTATGTATGTACCTTTCAAACAGTAATTATTATAACCTAACTAGCTTAATGCCCGCAGCTTCGCCAACTTTGTCTAAAACTTAATAAATACATATATGTATAAGTATAATAAATCTATACTAATATTATAAAGAGGAAAGGTTTGTATGTATGTATGTATGTATGTATGTATGGTTTTCACGCATAAACTACTGGACCGATTTTGATGAAATTTGGCACAGACAATCTTTAGACCCTGAGAAAGAACATAGGCTACCTTTTATTGCGACTATATACCACGGGCGAAGCCGGGGCGGACCGCTAGTATATACTAAAAACCTTCCTCTCGAATCACTCTACCTATTAAAAAAACTGCATCAAAATCCGTTGTGTATTTTTAAACATGTGTTAAACATACATACAGACAAGGATTTTATTTATACTATGTAGTAATATACAAACAAATCAACAAACAGTACTCTTATTTACGTTAAAATAAATATAGATAATATTATAAATCTTACATACGAAGTTGGAACAACTCACTAAGTAGCTATGTTAAAATACAGGCTATACCCGTCAATTTTATCAACACCCATACATCTTCCTAATCAAAAACAAGGAACAGCATGACAATCAATATCTTCTTCTTATATATAAAATTCTCGTGTCACAATGTTAGTCTGCATACTCCTCCGAAACGGGTGGACCGATTCTCATGAAATTTTCTGTGCATATCGGGTAAGTCTGAGAATCGGCCAACATCTATTTTTCATATGTACCACGGGCGAAGCCGGGGCGGACCGCTAGTATATGTATAAAACAACATAACTTCATCACACCGGTCCTTCCGAATTACAAGATACGGTTGTAGTCATGCGACTTATAGTCGCGGGAAATCGCACGTTTACGTTAAATTACATCTAGTAACCGATATTTTTTTTTTAATTAGTATTGTTAAATTATTTCAGATATCTTAAGAGCTACTTCACAAATGAACAATTCTAATTTATGCAAAATAATTGTATCTCGACAATGGTTTATGAATAAAATAAAATTGAACATCTATAAATCTAAACAAAAAAATGTTTTAAATACGATTTAATTGGAACCTGGGTCAAATGTATATAAAATGTGTTTAAAAAGCTCCAGCATCCAATTAAAAAAAATATAACCATAATTAATAGATTAGTCTGTTAAAATTTATGTGCAAAGTTAGAACTTAGAACCTACTTTACTCTATAAATAGCTGTGCCCTGCGGTTTTGCCCACAGTGTTCCACTCCTGTCAGTTGGTCTTAGCGTGATGATATGTATCCTCTTCCTCGATAAATGGGCTATCTAACATCGAAATAATTTTTCAAATCGGACCAGTAGTTCCTGAGATTAGCATGTTCAAACAAACAAACAAACTCTTCAGCTTTATGATATTAGTATAGATTGTTACCAAATGTGTTATTAGTTATAATTGTAATTTTACATAATATTTCCCATATTATTTATAAATAAAAAGAAAACTAAACAAAGTCGGGCGACAAGCAAATATATATTGTTATCACAAAAAAGGAACTGTAATAGGCATGCTCTGCCGCTGAATTACTTACAAGGGTAAACACGTGGAGATACGTCTTGTGATTTTAAAGGGTTGTGCAAACTTGCGACTTTTTTGTCACAAAAATAATTTTATTTGGTAAACGCTGATTGAATTCCATCTTGCACTATACATAGTGCAAGATGGAATTCCGGTCTTATATGAATAATAAGACGATTTATATTTGTGTATCATTTTAAAATGCAATTGATGTTTTTTTATAATTAGCCTAAATATTTGCATTGGGTACTATGTCTAGATAATAATGTTACTAATTCAACAATTATTAAATTATTTGCCTCCATGTATAGTTTTACGAATGTTACAAATTTTAGCAAGTAAATCTATAAGAAAACTATTTTCTATCTGATAATATATTTCTCTGTTTGTTACAGATAAACTACATACATAGCTGGAGTGCCACTTCACACTTGTCGTTGATGAATTTATTTAAAACTTGGTCAATTCGACGAAGAACTGATTAACAGAGACCTCACGATATACCTCCTCTAACCTCTTTAAATCAGCGCAAAACATAATACGCCAAAACTGCCATTTAACACCTTACCCCAACACTTGCGACTTTTAGTCGCCGTCGCAGTCGCAAAGTCGCAAGTCCACTCAACCCCGTCACATCCTTATCTCGTGTACCCATGTCAATGTTACTTTGACAACACACTGACCGACATACGAATGGATTTATCTAATTTCTATATGTGCTTCTATTTTGAATTGACGCGGGTGCTATGTGTTTGCTTGGAAGATTGGAGATAACGTAAACTTGGTAATAATAGAAATAAATGTATTTCTAGAAGACATAATATTTGCGTTCAATGAAACAAGAGAATGTGTATGAAGAAAAAAAATATGAAAATAATATTATATTTTCATATTTTTTTTTCTACCCTTGAAAGTGTAGAAAAAATCGATCGCAGCTTTCGCCTTCTTTTTCCTGTCCTTTAATTTCACATTTATAAAGCACTAGAGGTCCGCCCCGGCTTCGCCCGTGGTACATATTTCGCAATAAAAGGTTGCCTATGTCCTTTCTTGGGTATTAAAATATCTCCATACCAAATTTCATGTTCAGTAGTTTAGGCGTGATTGAGTAACAGACAGACAGACAGAGTTACTTTCGCATTTATAATATTAGTATGGATTTGAACGAGAAGAACTAAATATCAAAATAGAATACGGTACTTAAGTCATTAAGGGCCGATTTTTCAATCCTTGGTTAAAATTTATCCGTCCAATAAAGTATTACACGAACATTTTAAAATGTCACCTGTAAACTGTCAAATACGGACAATTAGAATACATTTTTGAAATGGTAGTTTTATACGTTATTCGATGAATAAGTTTTAACTAAGGATTGAAAAATCAGCCCTAAGAAATATAGTGAATACTGTCGAAAGAAATGTAGTACTACCTAGCTTGCTGATGAAAGTTTCAGAGATGACAAGCATAGGGTCAACTCATCTAATTCTGTGACAAAACAGAATATGAAAAAAAAAACAGGTTAAACTTTATAAATTTTATTTTTATTTTTAATAGGAACATTAATCAATCTTCTATTTATCAAATGGAGCAAGTGTAATCTTAACACATATGAATTAACTCAGCGTAAAATGAGCTTAATCAAACCGCGATGACTTGTCTAATTCTGTGACAATCACTATAATTCGGTGATAGTACTTCTCTAATTCTGTTATAACCGAATTAAGTGAGTATAATTATTATTTTTTAACACAAAAGTAAAAAAAAATACAATTAATAAAAAATATAAACATATTGAAAGTAATAATTATGTATTTATTTATCAATGAGAAATTATCAAAAGAGGGGAACCATAAAAAATTAATATTGGACTTTATGTTTGTGTGAACAGTGTACCTGACTCATTTTTGACTGCAGAATATTTTGAAT